>NC_045448.1:24629053-24673446 GCF_002776525.5 Piliocolobus tephrosceles
ACCACACACAACACACCATATATCACACACACATCACACACCACACAGACACCATACCCCATATCACACACATCACACACCACACACACATGCACACAGACACACCACACATACACACACTACACGCCACACACAAATACACCACGCACACCCTACGCCACATACACACACACAAAGATACCATGCAGACACATATGAACACACCACACCCACACCCATCACAAAGATACTACCTACACATGAACACACCACACCACACACACACACATCACACACATACCCCACACACACCACACACCATACACACAAACATACACCACACCCGCACATTACACACACATACGCATACCACATACACCACACACATACACACACTACACACATGTCATATACCACATGCACATATACACACACACACCACAAACATTACAAACACACAACACACACACACACAGCACACACGCTGCTGGGAACTGGCTGATGCTCTGGGTACAAGCCTGGTCCCAAGGCACCTGAGTAGAGGAGAACCACTCCCGCTTCCCACACAGGGCTTTCCTCCTTCTGGGCTTTCTCGGCCATTTCTGGGCAGCTTCCTGGTTGGTAGCCTACTGCCTCCTCTGCTGCTTCACAACCACACGCCTTTTCCTTGCCCAGTGGGCATTGCCATTTGCTGGGGTTCATCCACAAAGGCTCAAATGTCAGAAACTTACTGAGCTCTTGCTTCCTAGTGGGACCCATCTTCTCTCTTGTTCTTCGAAAAACTACAACTAAAAAAATACCCTGCTTGTCAGCACAAGCTTTTCTCTACCATGATCAAGCCAATGGCTGAGTACCCCAAGTGACCTAGAAATCTAAGGAAACAGCAAACCCTTGGGCCCTCATTACTCCCTGGCAGGCTGTGTCCGAACCACTTGCAGCGTTCAAATGGAAGGCAGCGACTTCCTGGACAACTTCATAAGTGAGCCCTCCTGAAACACAGCGAGATGGCCCCAGAAGAGCCTGGTGCCCCCAGGGCACCAGATCATGAGTTTGCATTTTGGCTAGAGCCAAACAGTGCCCCTCCTTGGGCCTCAGTTTCCTCATCTATAAAATAAACTCAAAGACTCCTTCCAGTCCCCAGATTCTCTCACCCTGTACTCTAATTGCGGAGTATATGTCATGCTTATCTGGCAGGGAAGGGGATTATTTTTTCAGGTCCAAAACGTTGTAAGCTCAAACTCATAGTAATTTTGAATGATGTCACATTAATTCATGTAAGTAAATACCTATACTACTGCTTTAGTGTGTTTTTACAGGAAAAAGTGAATGATTTGGGAAATTAACTGTCCCCAAAATGTGAGTCTTGAGAACATACCTTCTTTCTCAGCTTTATAGCTAAAATGGCATTTTGTCCATTTCTTTCCAGACTAAGGGGCCAGGCTAGTTTCCCCTTGAAGTGCAGAAGCCCACAGTCCTCAGCAAATGGGCCAGGGGTAAGCAGGCGGTGAAACAGAAGGCAAGGGCATCTATGGGTCAGAGATCTGCCTTATCCCTAGGCAACAGTGCCTGGGGGAACGGGGGCAAGTGGGGAGCTTTGGGGATGGAGGGATCCTAACCTGCAAGCCTCACACACTGTTTGGGGCCATCACAGACTATGAGAGCTGGCCTTTAACCCTTAGTGTCACCTCAACCTTTCAGCTTTAAGTTCTGATAGATATGGGGGTGGAGGGAGTAAACTGGATGAAGAGAGCCAAAAACACCTGGAGGTACCAGCAAATAGGAGCTAAACTAGTATTTTGTGGGGGAAAGGGTTGATATGAAATAGAGTTTGAGATTAGTATGGTTCATATTGGGTTGCTGCAAAGTAATTGTAGTTTTTGCCATCATTTTTGACAGCAAAAACCGCAATCACTTTGCACAAGCCTAATCAATTTAGAAGTTGCTACTGAAGGCCTCCATTTTTACTCAGTGTTTTAGGGTTTGATGTTGAATGGCTGCTTTTGAGAGGCAAAGAACGGACTGGGCATTTAAAGAGTGGATTTGCGTGTCACAGGTGGGGTGGGTGACATCTCCTAGGGCTTTGGAGTTTCACCCTCAGCCCTGATTACAGGCTGTTTGATGGGCTGGCTGGAAACCCACAGGACATGGAGCGTCAGGTGCTTCAGACCTCCAAGTAGGGCACCGTTGCTGGTGTGTGCAGAATGGGGTTCTTGAAGGCCAACGAGCTGTTTACAGGGTTTTTCTGATGTGAGTCCAAGAAACTATTCCATGTCCCCTTTGTTTCTCTCTGCAACCAACCAACACATTCAGTCCCAGGAACAAACCTAAACCCAAATTGTGAATTTCTTTTTTTTTTTTTTTTTTTGAGACGGAGTCTTGCTGTGTCTCCCGGGCTGGAGTGCAGTGGCCGGATCTCAGCTCACCGCAAGCTCCGCCTCCCGGGTTTTACGCCATTCTCCTGCCTCAGCCTCCGGAGTAGCTGGGACTACAGGCGCCCGCCACCTCGCCCAGCTAGTTTTTTGTATTTTTAGTAGAGACGGCGTTTCACCGTGTTAGCCAGGATGGTCTCGATCTCCTGACCTCGTGATCCGCCTGTCTCGGCCTCCCAAAGTGCTGGGATTACAGGCTTGAGCCACCGCGCCCGGCCCAAATTGTGAATTTCTAGGTCACAAGAGGACAGGGCTTAATCAGACTATTTACAAAGCCCTGTCAACACACACGAGAGGGAGGAGGCCAGCCAATGCCAGTGACATTTTGTGGATTTCTTGTAGCATGTTTGGTCCATTCTTTTCCTATTAGGCATTCGAATCCTCTTCGTATTCTCTAAAGCAGGATTCTGTCATCTGCTCACCCACTGAGGCTCAGTAATCCAAGACACATGCCTGGAGCCACACTAGGTTGGATGACCCCAGGGCCTAGTTCCACCACATGATACACAACACACAGACACACGCACCAGGCATGCCTCACGCAGAGGCACCAAGCATGTAAGCTAGGAGCTCCTAAGCCTCAATCCCTCAGCCTCAGCCCAGAAGTCTTGAGCTCTCTCTGCAGGGCTGGCTCACCGTGACCTCAGCACGATGTGCCTGGTTCTTACAAGAGCTCTCTGATGTTAGCATGGCAGGTGTCACCGCATTTTTCTGGATGGAAAAACTGAGGCATAGGCCGAAGAAGCAGCTGGCCCGAAGTTACAGAATCCCATTTAATAGACAGTTAAAGTTCAGGGCAGAAACAAAGACAAATTTCCTCCCTGTAGAGGAAAGTGGCCCTTCCTAGCATAAAGGGTTGCCCAGCAGCCTGGACCTTACCTCAGCTCTAATGCCCTCTTCATGGCCTGACTGCTGCTCACCACTACCCTCCTTGCTCTCTGTATTAGTCTGTTCTCGTACTGACATTTTGCTCTTCTCCCCTTGATTCAATCAACGGAGAGAGCAGGAGTAAGTCTTAATCACATGCATTAGTGGGAGAGTCAAGCATGGATAATACAGAACAGCAGGTAACCCCAAAAACACTTCCATGTGGCTCTGGGATATAACCTATGAGTCATTATTTATACAAACGAATTAGAATAGACTATGTAAATTGTGACCACACGATGGATGGAAGGAAGCAGGGCTGCCATAATCCTCAACTCCAAAGATACCTTTCAGCCCATAGAAAAATCAATGGTACTCCCTGGAGTTGTGCAGTGCACAGCCTGTGCAACTGTATATAGAGACCTTGGTGGAGACTGGTAAGGGCTATCTGAGCAGAAAAGGAAGATAGCAAGGAAGAAAGAATGACCAGAGGTCACACAGAATTGATCACAGCACTTGGAAAAGAAAATTTAAGACTTCAGACATAAAATTTAAATGTATTAAAAAATTTAAATATAAGACTTAATACACACAGCACGTGAACACCTGTAATAAGGCATTATCACATTCATGCAGACTCATACTAATTTACACAAAAAGCTTCAGAAAGCAACCAAAGAACTCTGTTTAATTATGCTTAGGGGGAAAAAAAGGTTAGGGATTATCTCTTATTCAGGGACAGGCAGGTGGGGAGAGAAGGTGCCTACTAGTAGACAGGTGAGAAGCCACCCACCAAGCTGCTCATCACCTGTTCTTCAGCCTATTGAGTACCCAGGGCTCAGGGGAGAGAGGCAAACAATCAACTCTGCTCCCCTGAAGGTGTGTTCCTTTATAACATGTGAAAGCAACTTAGAGTAACAAGCACCCGACACAGGAAGACTTTGTTCTCTAAATGATCCCACGTTTGCAGCCTGTTGTCAATTTTAGTCGGAATAGAGGAGGCACGTCACCCCTTTCCTTTTAGAGGCCGCAGGTCGCAGCCTGGCCTTGGTTTTCTGGTCGTCATAGCAGGAGTCTGAGGTTGGCCACAGCAGGGCTTTACAGGGCATGGGACGGGGCCCATCAGTCTCGGAGCTGGGCATGTTGTCCCCTGAGCTTTCTGGCTCAACTGGAACCAAGGTGGGTTTAGACTCCACTGAGACCAGAAAACAAACCCCGGGCCTGTTGTTAGGAGACCTAGGCTTTAGTCCTACTGGTACCCCAACTCACAGAATGGGTTCGGAGAGCCCTTCCTTTTCTGGGCCCCCAAGGGAGGCTACTCCAGCTTTGCATTTCCTCCTTCCCGACCGCAGCCGCCCGCCAAAGTGCCCAGTCAACTCTAGAAGCTTCACCTGGACACAACTGCACATCACCAACCAACACTGACCCAAGAAAAGACACATGGCCCTGTGTTCCCTTGTCTTTCCTTATTTCGCCACCTCCCAAGTCCCCTTCCTCTAGGATCAATCCAGGCTTCCTGTATCATGCCACGCCAGGAAGAAACTCACAAGAATTTAAACATGAAAAATGGAGCCAGGCACTTACCTGAAGAAAACACAGGAAAATATATGCTATAATCTAGCATTTTTTTGAGACGGAGTCTCGCTCTGTCGCCCAGGCTGGAGTGGTGGCCGGATCTCGGCTCACTGCAAGCTTCGCCCCCCGGGTTTACGCCATTCTCCTGCCTCAGCCTCCGGAGTAGCTGGGACTACAGGCGCCCGCCACCTCGCCCAGCTAGTTTTTTTGTATTTTTTAGTAGAGACAGGGTTTCACCGTGTTAGCCAGGATGGTCTCGATCTCCTGACTTCGTGATCCGCCCGTCTCGGCCTCCCAGAGTGCTGGGATTACAGGCTTGAGCCACCGAGCCCGGCCGAGAAAGGTGTTTTTAAGCATGATGCAAAACCTCAATATCCCTGAAATGTAAACTTGATCAGTTTCACTAGATTTCCGTTTAAAGGAGAACACCACCAAAAAAACAAATGAACAGATAAATGAAAAGCTGGAAACATAGTTGGAATTTATATCACAGGTTAAAGATTAATTCCCTTAATACTTAGAAAGTCCATCAGGGTTTGAGGGGTCTAATAAATAGCATCCCCTTTTTCTGCCAAAATTCCCTACCAACAAGGCAGTAGGCAAGTCAGAACCCCAAACTCAGCTTTATTACTGGTGGATCTACCTAAGCATGTGATTTAGGCATGTACAGAACAGGTGCTCTCAAACTGGATCCCAGGATGAAGTAGGTCTAGATGCCTGCAGGCCAGGTCATAAGCCCAGGGTCACCAAGAGCACAGATTCTCCGCAGGCAGGCCCCAAAGGGCAGGGAGGGAGAGGGAAGGGCCGAGGTAGGTATACAAGCTTCCTCCTCTCAAGCTTGCAATCAGATCATTTACCTCTCCTGCTCACAGTCAGAGTGAGGGAAGGGAAGGAGACCAGATGAGGACAAGACTTACATTCAATGATGCCCTTTCATTAAGAAATATAAAACATCAAGAAGGGGAATTCTCCTCTCTCTTTCAGTAAGTTCCAACAAGTAAGCAGGAAGATGAGCAACAATACATTAGAAAAATGGTAGGAGGGTATGAACAGACAGTACAAGGAAAGGGAAATTCAGATACACACACAAATATACATGAAGAATACAAAACCTCCTTTATTATATAAAAACCTAAACTAAAACCACAGTGAACTATCATTATGTACCCATCAGATTGGCAAAAGTTAAAAAGCCCTGTCACCACACTGCGTTGACACATGTGTGGGGAAGTTAGCATTTTCATGCGTTGCTGAGAAGATGGCTCAAGTTTTATAGAGGATGGTTGGTCAATAGGTGTCAAAATCCCGAAGGCAATAACTTTGACCCAGCAAATCCACATCAAGGTATTTATTCTAAAGATATGTGATATGTGATAATCATTGCACCATTGTTCTTACAAAGGCAAAAGACTGGAATCAACCCAAATGTACACCCATAGAGAACTAATTCAATATATTAAAATATATCAGTACAGTGAAATATTACAGAACTGTAATTATATTTAGACAGCAGTTCCTTATGTCCTAACATGAAATGAACTGCAAGTTGTGTGAAACACAGACAGAATTTTTGTATAGAATGCTATCATTTGTTTAAAAAAGTAGAATATATATGCTTGAGTAAGGAGAGAGGCCTTGTAGAAGTTTATATGAAAAACTGGTAACACAGGTCGCCTTTGGAGAAATAAGCTGGGGGAATGAGGGTGAGAGGGAGACTTGCTTTTCGCTTCGTATGCTTTTATGTCCTTGAATTTTATGCCATGTACATGCATTATCAGAAATAAGTAAATGGCATATGTTAGATGCTGGTTGAGTCACGTAGTAGTGAGAATCCTGGGGGTAGAATTAAGACTCATCCCAGGTAAGCCCAAGACCATCTCCAACTCCCTCCCTCAGCCTAGTTAGATTAAATCTGGCTGCCAGGCCCCTAAATTGAATGAGAACATCTTTGCTCTCACTAGACCTGGCTTGCCCCAGCTGGGCGAGGGAGGTGGGAGAAGGGTCCTGCATGACCAGGAAACCAGGGTGTTTGCCTCAGGATACTGTGTCTTCCTGGTGGCACAACAATCAAGCCAAAGTGAAGCTTCCAAGGGACAGCCAGTTTCCTCTCCTGAAGCCAGTCCAGGACAGGCCAAAGGAGCCATAAGTGCAGAGGGAAGATGAGCAAAGTTTGGCTACAGTGTGAGTGGCCTTTGAGTTTTAGAAGGTTCTAGAAAGTGTTCCAGCAACCCGAGACCAGCCGTGATTATAGGCCCACCCAACCCCTCCATCCCACCACCCTGTATCTATTCTGCCCATGCTTCTTCCTTTCACAGTTGACCCGTAAACAACATGGGTTTGAACTGCACAAATTTTTTTCAACACATATACTAGAAAACTTTTTGGAGATTTGCAACAAATTGAACAAAACGCCCAGACAAACCGCATAGCCTAGAAATCTTGAAAAAATTAAGAAAAAGTTAGGTATATCATGAATGCATAAAATATATGTAGATCATAGTCTCTCTTATAATTTACTACTATAAAATAGATACAAGTTTATTATAAAAAATTAAAATTTATCAAAACTTATGCCCACAAACTCTTACTGACAGTATATGACACCATTTGCAGTGGAGAGAAGCGCAAACAAATGTAAAGTGCAGTATTGAATCATAACAGCATAAAATTAACTGTAGTGCATATTGTACCACTGTTGTAATTTCACAGCCACCACCTGTTGCTATTGCGGTGACCCCAAGTGTTGCAAGAATCTGCTTAAAATGCCATGTGACGCTATTCATCTCCATGTGAGAAGGTTATCTCTCCAGTAAATTGTCTATTGCAGTAACAAGTGATCTCTTGCGGTTCTCATATATTTTTCACCATGTTTAGTGCAATACCATAAACCTTGAATAACACCATGGGACCCATACGAAGTGCCACTGGTGATGCTGGAAGGTCTCCCAAGAAGCAGAGACAAATCACAACATGACAAGAAAAAGTTGAATTGCTTAATATGTACCCTAGATTGAGGTCTGCAGCTGTGTTGTCTGCCTTTCAGATAGACAATTCATCTTGTAAACAGGAGACATCAGTTACAGTATTGATAACGACATTACAGTACTGTACGTGTATTTTCTCTTCTGTATGATTTGCTTAATAGCATTTTCTTTTCTCTAGCTTTATTGCAAGAATACATTATATAATACATATAACATACAAAATATGTGTTAATTGACTGTGTATGTTATTGGTAGGCTTCTGGTCAACAGTAAGCTATCAGCAGTTAAGATGTGAGGTAGTCAAAAATTATATGCAGATTTTTTACTGTGCCGAAGTCAGTGCCCCTAACTCCCCACACTGTTCAAGGGTGGAATGGACTTGGTTCTGCCACCAAAAACCTCCCTAATTAGGATCCATTCCATTGATCAATCTCTAACAAGGACCCTTAGGATGAGTAAAGTAGGCCATCTGTCCTTCTCTGCTTAGTGTAAGTTTTATCCGAAGCCTAACCAGGATCTGTTGCCATCAAGGAAGGGAAGAAGTGCAGGTTGATTGGAGAAGAAGCTTTTGGAACTGAGGCACTTGGGGGAAGAGGACAGGCCTTGTGAGCCATCAAGATGGTGGGTTTTGAGCAGCCAGAGGCCAAAAATAAGCACATGGGAGAGAAAAGTGCAAAAAAAATAAAAAATAAAGATTCGAAACAAGGACAAACCTTGCCAACTAAAAGGCGAGGCTTTTTATGAAATTCTTATGGAAAAGACAGACATATCTGAGGAAAGGGACGTGCATATGCTGCTTCCCATACGGTATAATTCAGAGCCAGCAATGAAGACAAAGGGCCTTTAAGCCCACTGCCTCCTGACAGTTCACTTCCCAGCTACTGTGGCAAGTGTTGAAATAGCCTGTCCGTCCTACTGGAATCTGGAAAAAATCACCCTCAGAGGAAACCACAGCAAAGAGAAATTACTCATGGTGGGTCATTCATCAGCAGGAAGCTCCAGCCCCAGAGCTCCACGCCTGGAGCTGATGACTGCCCAAAAGACAGAGCACCTCGATGTGGGAGCAGGAATATCTTTCACCACCAAGGAATCAGACAGGAGCACTGAAGAAGTCACACAGCAGAGTGCAGCACCCTGGGCTGGGGGTGCCGTTGTGTGGGCAAGGGAGCATCTGTGTGCATGTGGGTGCACACGTGTGTGTTTCTGCACCCAGGCAGCCACTGCTTGCAGACTCTTCTGGCTCCTGTCATTTCCGTCATGGGCACTGGGTGCAGCAGCAGCAGAAGAGGAAGGGATATGGCTTCACTCCTACCATGGTGCTCAACAAAAACGGCTTCACTGACTTTACTCGTCACTTCCTTTACCAGAGATCTTGCACCCATGAATGCTATGTCCTTTTGGTCCAATTTAACTCCCTAATAGACCAGAAGTTACAAACCTGCAAAAAAAAGGGCCCACAGAGAGCCTGACTGATAACGTAAGTGTCAAGGAACTAAGGCAAACCAGAGAGCGTGTGTCCCACAAAACACATTCAAATTTAGGTTTGTGTTAAATCCCATGCCGACAAAGTAAAACAAAATATGTATACCCTCTGCAGGCTATAAGCTCTCCAATGCTGGTTACAATGAACAGTAAAGTTCAGCTAAATAAAATGGCAAATAACACCGCAATTAATAACCAGGACTCTAAGACAGGTAGAGAGAGATAGAGAAAGAGAGAGGGTGAGATAAAATCCTCATGACAATCTTGTAAGGTAAGTACTTCTATTATTCATTTTACAGGTGAATAAATGAATAAGCAGTGAGGAAACTGAGACACAGAGATGCTAAGTAGCTTGTCAAAGGTCACACAGCTAGTAGTACCAGAGTCAGAACTTGAACTTAAGTAGGCTGTCTACAGAGCTCAAATTGGGTTTCTTGTGAATTAAAAAGCTACAAGGGAATTGAGCTCTGCTACATAAGGACATGGTTATTTATGTCTCGGGCTGTGTCTCTACTAAGTATCCTGGAATCCCAAGCACACACCCAGGGCTTTCCAATCTCTATAGAAAGCAAAACCCTACCAAGAAATTCCCTCTTTCCTTTATGGGTTTGCTTGGTGAATTTGCAGGGTAATTTTTCTCTGTTCTCTCTTTTTCTCTTGTAGATGGACTTGATGAACGGTGAAAGCCAATGACTTTCTGATTTAAAAACTAACATCTTTCCATGCAGTCCACATACACTGTGGAGAGTGTTCTGTCACCTACCAACTGTTTGACCTTGGGCACATCCCTAAGCCATAGGGATTGTCACCTATAAGAGGGTCAGGCTGGAGGAGATGATCACTTAGCTTCCTCCACGCCTATAAGACAAAGTAAAAATAGGGTCTTAGGGCTTTTCTTAACTCAGGCTGCTATAACAAAATATATAAACTGGGTAGCTTATAACCAGGGATCCCCAGTCCCCGGGCCATGGACCAGTGCCAGTCAATGACCTCTTAGGAACCCAGCTGCACAGCAGGAGGTGAGCAGTGGGTGAGTGAGCAAAGCTTCATCTGTATTCACAGCCACTCCCCATCACTCTCATTATCACCTGAGCTCCGCCTCCTGTGAGATCAGCAGTGGCATTTGATTCTCATAGGAGCAGGAACCACATTGCCACATTGTGAACTGTGCATGCAAGGGATCTAGGCTGCATGCTCCTTATGAGAATCTGATGCCTAATGACCTGTCACTGTCTCCCATCACTCCCAGATGGGACCATCTAGTTGCAGGAAAACAAGCTCAGGGCTCCCACTGAGTCTACATTATGGTGAGTTGTATAATTATTTCATTGTATATTACAATGTAATAATAATAGAATAAAGTGCACAATAAATGTAATGTACTTGAATCATCCCAAAACCACTCCTTCACCCTCTGTCCCTGGAAAACTTGTCCCTGGTAATTTGGGAACCACTGGCTTATACAGTACACATGTATTTATCACAGTGCTGGAGGGTGGGAAGTCCACGGTCAAGGTGCTGGCAGATTCAGTGCATGGTGAGGTGATGAGGCCTCTCTTCCTGGTTTGCAGGTGGCTGTCTTTGTGTTATATCCTCACATGACCGGGAGAAGGCATGCTCTGCTCTGCTCTCTTCCTATTCTTATAAAGGTGCTAGTCCTATCATGGAGGCTCCATTCTTATGACCTCATCTAAACCTAATTACTTCCCAAAAGTTCCACCTCCAAATGCCATAATATTGAGGATTAGGACATCAACATATGAATTTGGAGAAGACACAGACATTCAGCCCATAGCAGGGCTGATAGATACGCACAGGCCAACAACTGCTGCACAATGCATCTTGAAAGAGCATACCAAGCTTATCACACAGCTTCATTACAGCTCCCTCTCCCTTCCTTTCTGTCTGACCACCTGCTTGCTGGCTGAAGGCATGTATTGTAATTCTGAAGAACCTCGGTCCTCTCTTCCAAGTCTCCATTCCCAGACCATTGCGTGGCCTGAGCCTTCACACCCATTCTTCAGGGAGAGTGAGGACTTTGAGCACAAGCCAGAGGGTAACTGGAAACCCCTTTACTCTTGTGATTCCCAGATTCACCCCCTGAGGACGTGCATCTTCTAACTTGTTATTGTACTCATTCTCTAAAAGCCAAATACAGAACTTGCACCTGAAAAACACTGAACCTTGTATGGTACTTGGAGTTCCAGGGTGTGAAACTGGAGGTTAATCCTATACTCCTGCACTGGGGAGAGAGAGAGCTGAGGAACCGAGGAGCAGTCTTCCAAAGCACACAGCTGGCCCTGGATATCTTCCCAGCTCTGCTGGAGAAGGAAGGGTGGGTCACCCCACAAGGGCCAGGCAGCCAACGCCTCCCCAGGCCAGGGATCCAGCTAGAGGAATCCCACAGCCCAAGGTTCCTGCCAGTCCTGAGACATGGCACGCAGTCAAGGCAGGGGTACTGCTGCCACCTGGAGCCACCACCCATCACCAACTAAGGGTGGCACTTTAAGCCTCTCCAGGGTGCATGACTTGTGACTTTGGTGACTATGCCATTAGCCAAAGAGCTGTTTAGGTGATCAGTGATCCAGGTATTTATTGCTGCTCAACAAGCCACCCCAGCCTGATAGTACTTAATGATGATCATTTGTTATCATTATTCTTCATGTTTCTAGGGGTTGGCTGGGCTCAGCCAGCGGGTTCTCATTCAGGTCCCTCATGCAGTGGGTCAGGTAGTGGCTGAAGCAAGAGACATCCTGGAGGCCCTCTTACTCACAGGTCTAGCAGTGGAGGAGACGGAGAGCCCCCACTGTGGCTGCTGGCCTGAGCACCTCCAACATGCCCTCTCTTCATGGCCTGGGCTTCCTCGCTTTGGTCTTTATTAAGGTTCTTCTCTGTGATGGGAGATACAAGAGGAACAAAGAGGTTTAGGCCATGGAAGCCACTCCCCACTAATTCAGTCTCACTCAGGAGATGGTGCCTTCCAAATCAAGAGAAACTGAAGAACCACAGGAGCTAGCACAAGGCAGGCAATGTGGACAAAGATGCCGAGATGAGTCGATGTCAGTGGAAGGTGATCCACCAAGACAATGCACTGGGAATAGATCATAACACTGGCACTGGCTTCGGTACCATCGTTCTTCCCATGGCTGTTGGCAAGTGTGTTCGTTTTGTTTGTTTTCTTCTGTCTTGATGTCAGACTGCAGTGAGTAGAGCAGGTGATGAAACTAGGGTTTGGACTCCAGAATAGGAGTGTGGGGAGCAGGGGTGAAGATATAGGATGAACTTCTCTCCCTCCACCTTGAATCATTATTCTTCCCATTAGGGCTTGAAGTTGATCCCACCCTCATCTCTGAGGGCAGCTGGGCAGACCAGAGCTGGTATCTGGGGTGCAGGGGATGGAGCTAGCATGGAAGACCCTGTCTAAGGTATAGGAGATGGATACAGCTAGGGGGATCCAAGCCAAACCCTTAGACAGTGCTGAGTCACTCACACATGGTGAACCCAGCTTGTAGGCAGAGTCCAACGCATGTGAGCTGACCTGGAAGTGAGAAAAAAGCCCAGGGTTAGAGATGGGCTGGAACTGGAATTAAACAAGGGCTTCATCATGAGCAAGGTGAGGAGGGTATGGAGGGCTTGGCTTTGCCTTTATTGGACTTTAGCTCATGTGGTGCTTGGGTGAGTCAGACTACAAAACAGCCTGATCTCTGCTCAAATAACAGCAAGGAGAATAAATATTCGTTGAGCTCCCACTGTGAGGCAGGCACTCCACAGACACTTTCTGTACATATTTCCTTTCATCCTCTTCACAACCCTGTGAGGGGTTGTTATTCTTATTCTATAGATGAGGAAACTGAGACTCAGGGAGGGGAGTGTGTCTGTTCAGAGATCAAGGATTAAGTGGTAGAGCCAGGACTATGAACCTCAGCAACCTAGTCCTGCCCAAGCAGCAGCTGCCGCCTGGGCCATTTCATGGAATGCCAACAATGAGCCTGTGATGTTGGTGTCTTTCCCCCTTTTCTCTCATGAGAACATGGAAGATAAATGACTTGTTTGGTGGGCTGGTAAGCAGCAGAGTAGGGATTTGAACCCATTTTAACTCCCCAGTCCAAGTCCTTGTCACTGCTCCAAAGGCTCTTATTTGGGGTTGAGGGTGGGGCATTGAGATATGAAGTTAAGGAAGAAAAAAATGTCAAACACATCTCAGTATCACCCCAGAAGAAGGAAGAAAGCAGATTATTAACAGAGGTGAAGGGCAGGGCAGGGAGCAAGTCTAACCATATGCCATCTCCTATTTTCCACTTAAAAAAAGAAAATCACCTATCATTTCTTTAAAAATTATCTGTCCTGAATGGCTGAAGGAGCAGGTACTCAGAGCTAGACACCTGCTTCCCTCACAATCTGTTTCCAAACTGTTATCTGGCCTGGCACATGTCTCCTGGTCCCAGGGACATTTGAAAGGGGCCTTCCTAGCTAGGTCCAAAGAAAATATTCATTTTGATTACAGAAAGAGGAGCATCTGCTAGCCTGGATTTGTGGGAGAGCCCATAATCCCTGCATTTTACCTCCTATTAGCCTTCTTCTCCAGGAAAGAAATGTCCTGCTCTTTAAAGTTGAGGCCATAAAATTTTGACAGCTTGCTTGCAAACAGAGCCGATTCTGGAACATGAAACAGCCCTTCAGATAAAATATACAACTCAGGTGTAGGAGTAAGAGGGCCGGAGTCTTAAAACTGAATCAGTTGTTAGTTACATTCTATTTTATGGATCTATCTGGGCAGTTCCCTACTGTAGAGCATCACTAATTCCAACATTTTGGACATATTTCCCATTAGACCTTTATTTGAAATTTTATGCTTCCCCTCATAAAAACCTTCAGCAGATTAATGTGCTTGGGATGTTTATTTATAAGTACAGCTGGTCTCCTTTCGAGTTGTTTTTATTATTGGGTTGCCTGAGCGTGCCCTTTGAGCGGGAGCAAAAGGGTGGGACTGCAACCCAGCAGCCAGCATTATCTCAAAGAGATGCAGAAACACACGATGGGGGTGGGGTGGGGAACGATGGAGGACATGAGATGGATGTTGAGGTCTACCATGCAATGAGGCACTTGGTGGCTCCCTTTTTCTAGTTGCCATCATACGCGTCGGAGCAGGCATGTGTGGGTGGCAGGTACACAGGGGACCTCAGCCAGCTTTCCTGGTCTCCCAGAGTGGCCTGGCTTGTAAACCCTTCCTTTCAGGAGCCATCAGGACTGGTTTGACTCTGTTCCAAGGGGAGCTCTTCTCCTTTAAGCTGAGAAAGAGGGTCAAGTTCTAACCAAGATTGCTAGGACTACTCTAATCTTGGATGAAAAATCATCGCTTCTTTAACAAGATACATGATAATCAAATGTCTTGTAAATTTCTAAATTTGTACCATTCTTTCCTCTATCCTCCTGCTTCATTATTTTTGCACTAAAAATGAACAATACCATTAAAATGTTTAAAACCGGGTGTGTGTGTGTGTGTGTGTGTGTGTGTGTGTGTTATTTTACTCAGAGTCAACAGATTGCATGTTTTTATTGTACGTTTGGCTTTTTAGGTCTCTTACCTTATAGGAAAACTCTGTTGAAACATCACTGATGAATATTCCCCCAGCCCCTGTTGTCTTTCCCCAGGACTGGAGTATCACTGCCCTTTGATTATTGGGAAGTTCTGCTTTCTATTGGCAATAGATCAGCCTCTCTTCAAGTCTCCTATCAGTCCTACCCCTGCCCTCTGGGGCCACATATTCTACTTCCTCTCCTTCCCCACAAGAAATCCAAGGACCATGACTAGTCCCCCCAGAATCATCCTTTCCCCAGGCAATATGTCCTGGTACCTTCCCATCGTCTGAGTGAAACCCAAACGAGTATTTGCCAAATTAAATCTTTTTCGTCTTCCTGGGACTAATGGGTTCCTCTGTCAGTAAGATCACTAAGCACTTGTCACCTATGCCAGCCATTAAGTAGTTATGTATTCTTGGCAAAGACTATCTTTGAACTCATCATTCTGGGCTCCAGGGAGAAACATTCTTTTATTAGTCAGATGTTCAATTACACAGACATTATCCAAAGCAGAAGATACTGAACCCAAAGAAAGAAGGGGAGAAATCTTCATAACAAATGGCAAGAGATTAATATTTATCTTGCTCTTGCTTTCAAAGATGTTTGGTGATGTCCAATAGCATAAGAAAACACAATCTGGAGATTAAATATTAAATGTATGTGGTCTTTGGAAGGACAAATGCTCCAGCCCCCATCGTCTCATATTCTCTGTGAGCCCTTTGCTCCTAGCTAGTCATCAGTGCTCAACAGCCCTCTGAGTGTCTGGAAACTCTGGCCAGCCCCAAAAATCCCAGAGGCTACAGGAAATCAGGGGTAAAAGCAAGTGTGGTCATGGTGTCCAGTCATTTAGGGGAAAAGCTGAACTGTTGCTACAAATAACCTCTTGAAAATACTAATGATGTTAACAAAGATGTAGCCCTGGGACCTAAAATACCTTCTGTCATACCCGTGGCAAGACAGAAGGCCCTGGGAGGCTGGGAAGAACCCATCTGTCAAGCAGCTGAGACCTGGCACATGCCACACTTTTGAATTAAGCTGATCAAGTCAGTGCTGTGTTCCTGAAGAAGTGTTCCAATTTATACACAGCCTTACTTTTATTGGCCCCTATCTATCTGGGTAACTTCCTGGGTCCAAGTCCTTTGTTTCCCCCAAACTGACCAAGCTTACAGATGACAGTTGCTTAGGAGAGAGGAGGCTTTCAGTAAGAAAAGTCTGAGAGCAAAGCTGGGCTATTTCCTATGCCCATCACCAAGATGGGCACTCAGACAGGTGAGAGCTTACACCAGTGAGGGCTTGGGATGGACAGGGAAGACTTCCAGAAGAGGAAAAGACCTGAGAAAGGAGGGAAACTGAAGAGGCAGTGCTTGGGGAATGGAAAAGTGGGAAGACTCTACTCATCAGTTCACAGCATATTTGCAGAGGGAGAAAAGCATGGATCCATTGTGTAAAATGGTCTGACTCAGAAAAAGATTTGGAGCATGCAAACATCTGTGCTTTTCATGGCTAGGCTAATCTCCATGACACAGGACTCCAGTCTGTGCCATCCCCTCTGAAAGACTAAAGTCTGTTTTGATCCTTCCCACTCTGCACCAGGGTTCATGCCAGGCCCTCCCTGCACAGGATGGCACCCTTGGAATTCTTGACTTTGATTTCAGGTGAAATTAATCCTGAGAGTCTCCTTCTTGTAGCTGGTACAACCCAAGGACTGGGTCTATCCCTTACAAAAAGAAACAGAACTTCAGTGCTGTCTCTCAGACTCTAGAGACGGCAGCTCTGGTGCTGTGGAGCCCTGGCCAAAGTGGTCTCCACCAAAACTAGATGATTCATCCAACTCACAGGAAGAGAGATGCATAAGTAGGGAGGAGAAATTAAGATCCTTATCAACTGCTGGCCCTGCATAGACAAGTCTTCCTTCAAGAATTGCTTCTGATTGGTGATATAGACCTGAGAAAGTCGACTTAGGACAGAATTTGATTTCTTCTGATAAAGATTTCATAACTTGAATGTAAGAAACTTTTGTTATCTTCTACCTGTCCCTGAACCACAAACTGGCAAGCAGGAACAGGCCTTTATAGACCATCAAATCCCTCCTGTGCCACTAGGCAAGGCAGGAGCCCAACAAACGTTCCCAAATAAATGAGAGCCTTTTCCAAAGCTGGGATTCAGAGAATGAGACATGGCTTCAGGGAGAGGTGCGAGGGTTCTCACTCTCTCTCAGGCCTCAAACCCTGCCTCGTTTCAACTGAAATGTTTCATCTTGCTTTCTGCATGCAAGTCTGCCCAGTGAAGGCAGAGAGGGCTAACAAGGTTCCCATGAGGAAGTCACACGCATGCACACACACACTCACACACTCGCACTCAACTCAGTGTGTCCTAAGATCAATGACACTCCCCCAACTTACTTTGGGGGAATTTATTTGTTTGCTGAGCAAGGCTAGTTGATGTGTCTCAGTTATGAGGAAGATGCCCAGTGAAAAAGAGCCAACCATCCTCCCACAAAAGATTCCTGTAGCCAATACAGAGTCTCCGTGAGTAATGTGGATTTGTATGGAGTGGGGAGGGGTGAAGATATGGGAGGCAAGGTGGCAACATGGCATGAAGTCCTACAGAAAGCAGGCTCCAGACAGACCTTGGTACTGTGCATGTTCTGCGTAACACACCCAGGCCAAGCTCTAGGGGTCCCGCAACCTTGTGGACAACAGGCTGGTGCCACAAGACCAGGAGGAAGAGAAAGGACAAACCTGTCTTCTCGGGGTCTGGTGAGAGTGGCTGCAGCCCTTGGAAGTGGCCTGAAAATACCTTGCGGATTCTGGATGCTGCCCATCTTGATGTCTCTCTCCTCCAATGAGAGGCAACTAACAGCTTTGGGCTTTTGTCCCATGCGATGCAGCCCCTTGTGGCACTATTTTCTAAGAAGAGCCTTCTCATCCCTGATTCAAGCTCCCCCAAACCTCAGACTCCTAGATCTGTCCTCATGACCTTGTCTGTACCCAGCACATTTCTGTTCTGATTTCTCATAGTCAACTTTTTAAAAATAGGGTATGGCATTAATGAGACTAGAGGTTTTGTTGTTATGCTTGCTTTTTTCCCATTATAATGTCCCTTTAACATGTATAGGCCATTAGATTTATGATCCCCTTCCATCCAGATAGACATATTTGAAATGATCTGTAAAATATATACAACAACTAATGGAATATGAGGAAGCAGTGTCAGCTTCAGAGGATGTTGGGGCTGCCCAATGGGATTACATGTGTTGGGCATGCTGAAAGTGTAGACACCATTATTCCCACCAGGCCCCTACTCCCTGAGATCCGGGCCACCATGGGATCTCTTTCCTGCCACAAAACTCTGCCTGGACTCCAAGTTCTGCCCACAGATGGTTGACCAGAGGAGGGACCACCAACTTCTGTGAGGCCTTGGGAAAGCTGCTGTACCTTGCTAGGGCTGACTCCTATCTGAACCCAGGGAGGGATTCCAGAGCTTCCAAAAGATAGGACAACTCTGAGTTCCCTTCCAGGTGCGTGTTCTACAAAGCACTGGTCCTGTTTGGTCCATTGATTCCCTGGGGAGGACAAGGGATCCTGGAGTTTTCAGATACTGTTGGCCAGACCTTTCAGGTGGGTGCAACTAGATCTAAGTAGGACATACAATGTTCACACATGTAAAAACAGTCACCGGGCAGCAATAAGGACCAACAGCACCTCCCTTGCAGGTTCTGGGTTGCAAAAGGTGAAGCGAACGCCATGAATTCACTAGTTCACATTTCACTTTAGATTAGAAGAAAAACCGCAGAAAAATAAACCGTGTCAATCAGCCCTGCTGTGTAAACAAGTGGCTGATGATAAGTCTTGAGACAGTTCGCATTTCTTTATGAAGTGGCCAGCGACAAAGATCCAAAAACAAACCTTCTCTTTTACGGTTATTTGGAAAATGAACAAGGAAAGCTTTTTGTTTTACCTCTGGGAGCAGCAGCAACCAGCCTCTGGCTCCCCGAATAGCCTCTCTGGGCAACAGGCCTGTGGCTCTTCTACTGCCCGGAACCAGCTCCAGAGTCCAGCAATAGCCTGTGGTGGGCTGGGGTGAGGCCATGCAAGCTGCCCTGGCTACTCTGAGGCTTCCACCCTGCGAGGGACATGCCTGGGATCTCCTCCGTAAGGCCTTGCTAACCCATGAGGCACTTTTGTGCAAATTAGAAAAATGCAACCCTATCTTTAAGATCTAACTCTGAATTGGCAGGAATTGGCAGGAAGGGAGTGCCTTTTGCAACTTAAAAAAAGATGCCCCTACCTCTCGATCAGTTATCTGCAAACTTTTTCTGTTAAGGGTCAGATAGTAAATACTTTAGATCTTGGGAACTCTAAGATCTCTTTCACAACTACTCAACTGTGCCGCTGTAGCACAAAAGCTGCCACAGGCAACATATCAATAAATGGGCCTGAATTCTAAAATATTTTTTATTTTCAAAACCAGGTGGTGGACCTGATTTGACTCATGGGTCACAGTTTGCCAAGCCCAGCCCTGGATAGATGCAGCCTAGCCCCAGGGCTTAACAACTGAAACACAGGTGAAAACTTGCCCACAAATCATCCCTTTGATTGGGTGCACTTGTGTATAACCTACACAATCCTATATGGAGGCCATGTTCCTGGATCCCCAGGAAGATGGGGGCTTAATAAGACAAACTCCTTCCACCTGAAATGGACCACCCCTGTGTGTCTCAGCATTCTTCATCCTCGCAATTCTCCCTTGCTTCTTGCTTCAACAGCCTCCAGATCTTAGGATCTGGTCAATCAGAATGCCAATTCCTATAAACCCTAAGTCCTTTCGTCATTACACTGAGTAGCCCCAGTGCAGTGAATTGCACTGATCTTAGCTTTAAAAATCATACTCATTCTATTACTTGAAGAGATAAAGACAAGATCTGCAAAGACAGGATGTCCAACAGAGCCAAATCACTGGGATTCTCAGATGAGCAAAGCAGCCTGTCTCCTGAAGCCTCTTCTTTGGCAAAATGCCGATTCACCAATGAATAATTGGTTAGAATGGAAGATTAAAACCATTGGCAGAAATGAGTTATTTCTGGACATTTTCCAGCTTGTTTTCCCAGACCAGTCATCCAGTTATAATTAAAATATGGTGGTTGTTTCATGCAAACCATAAACAGCCCACAGACTTACACTATAAGCAAAGCCTACAGAAAAGCCATTTCTTACAGCACCAAAGAGCAGCAGCAGCAATGTTTCCCAGGAACACTGGTCTGACTTTAAATGGAATACTCTGTTATATTACTCACCCTTGAGTTGACCTTCATAAATACCAAAACCTTGCCATCCTGCGTTGTGACATTTAATTCTTCCTGTCATCTAATGAGGCCACATTTTGTTAGAAGGTCGCTTGTCATTTACACCTCTGAGAAAGACATATCATTTAAATGAAGCTCCTAACTCAGACTGAGCAATGAAATTGTGGACAAGATTACAACACGTGCTGGCCTGGAGACAATGGAGGCCCTTGGACTTAGCCAGGCCTTTGTGAGATTGTACTAAAAGAATGAAAATCAAGAGAGGGAGACTGGCATTCCTGCAGAAGCAGCAGATTCTGGCTGGTGTCACCCTAAATTCAATTATCCAGAAGAAGGTGTGGATTCATGTTATTATCATCCTTTGTTTTTCTTTATGAATAACAGATTTTCCCTCAGTTACAAAGTGCATTGGGGGTTGGATGAATGGAGAGAGTCAAAAAGTCACTTTGTTTTTCCTGCGTTGAACAGAAGGGCATGCAAATTCTTCTCTCTAAGACAGCTTGGCAGGAGTTGGACAGGGAGAGGTGCTAGGGAGTGCATGGCAGGGACATGGATTTCAGATGCATCCATACTTTACACTGAAAGGGGAGAATGAGACCAGTGCAATGGCTGTAGATACTAATGATGGTTGACAATGACCCCAATCCTTCCACTGGCTCATGCAACATAAGGGTACAGTCTTTCTGAGCAGCAATAGGAGCTGGCCAGGCACTTCTCAGAATGCAACTTAGGTGGGCAGGAACCTGCAGGTAGGAGTGAGAATTTAATTACAAAGATATGGAGCTTTGACTTGCTTAGGGAATGCAAAGTCTTTTCAGATAACTATTTCATGACATACTGTATTCCATCATTATCTCAGACCCATTTCTCTGACAGGGACCAAAGTTTGCCCAAAAACCTCTGACCATAATGCTTCCTGCCACACTCCCCCTCTCCCCAACATACATACAGAAAAAGAAATTCCACACTGGTCTCCTTCACACCTCTGAGGTTCATGTCACCCTTTGTTCTGGCCAGGAAATGACATGCCATGTTGTAGTTGATGCAAATCTGGCCGAAGTGTCTGTGGAGGCCTTTGGTGTAAGAGTGTGAAAAACTGCTTGCAGCTCTTTTCTTGGATAGAGTGGTAAAAAGGAAGGACAGGGGACTTCAGGGAAGGGAAGAGACTCTTGTACCCTAGTTGATGAAGGCCCGCCTGGGAAGGAAAGGGAGGGGACTTCAGACAGCCTGATTTCAAGTCTGGTGAGGTTTTCCAGCAGTGACAGATATCCAAAAATGAATATCTCCCACCTGATATGCTCTTCTACAATGTGACCTTGGCATCCTCCCAGGCCCTTGAATCTAGGAGGGCTCTTGACCACTTTGACAAATAGAGCACAGTGGAAATAACACAGGACCAGTTCTGCTTCCTGCCTTTGACATGCTGGTTCTTGGGATGCTCAATCTCTCTCTCTCTCTCTGGAAAATTAGGCACCCTGCTGTGAGAAGCCAAAGCTACTTGGAGAGGACAAGCATAGATGTTCCAGTTGACAGCCCCACTGAGCTCCCACTGAGCTCCCACTGACAGCCACCACCAACAGCCAGCCACATAAACAAGCTCTCAGACGTCCAGCTCAGTTAAGCCTTCAGATAAACTTCAGTTCCAATGACCATCTGATGGCAATCACATGAGGGATCCCTATGAGGAGTCAGCCAGGTGAGCCTGATCAGCCAACAGACCTTTGAAAGATAATCACAAATAATAAATAAAAAGTTTCAGGGCAGTTTTTGCATAAAAAGAGATAACAAAAACAGGGATATTCAAAAAATATTATATGATGGAGCACTGACCATCCTGAGGAGCAATGGGCCTAGAGCAGGGTCCTTAGAGAACTCCTGCTATCTCAGATATTTCTCCTTTAATTTCTGTATTGTGAGAAGGTCTAACAATTACTGGGGGAGGGGCCAAGGTGGCAGAAGGGCACTCAGAGAATTTGGGGCAGCAAGTGTTGCAGTTGTTAACAACTGTTACAGACATAGTCCTGAGCACCAGCTGGCCATCAACCCTGGCATCCCCAAACCTGCAGTTCACACCCACGGATCAAATATAGGACAGCAACCTACAGCTGCTCCCAGGTCAGGACATGTAAGTAGGTGCCACTAAGGCTCCAAGAGGCCTCTAAGAACCCAGCATTGTCACCTTTGTAGAACCTTTATGATCGCATTTGATTTTGACAGGGGTCCTTGGAGGGAGATATTACTGGCCCTCATTTGACAGTGGAAAAAATCTGAAGTCTAGAGAAATTAAGGAGGAATTGAGACAATGATTGGGAAATATATAGGTTGGGATACTTTGCTTTTAGTTTTGCCTCTGACGCCACCTCACTGTGAGACCTTAAGTCAGTCCTGTGGATTCCTGGAGGTTCCCCGACTCTAAAGTAGGAGAGGTAGAAAGATGATTCCCATGGGGACATCTGGCAGTCACTATTCTCTGACTATGTGACTTGCCTGAGGTCACCAGGAAGGGAACTGCAAAATCAGCACATGGTCTCAAGGCACTTGACTTCACATCCAGAGCTCACATGACTATCCTCACAGCTGCCTGCCTGGAACACCTCCACCTCAATGTGCAAACCCTATCCCCAGTTGCTGGGCAGGAGAATGTTTCCAAGTCCAAGCCCAGAGACGCTTTTCTCTGCTTGTGCTTCTGGCCCTGGGGCTTCTGTCCAGATTTCCAAAGACTGAATCCTTACCCTCTGTGAGCATCTCTCAGTCGTGCATATGCAGGAGCTAACTATGGGATGAGGAAACAGGAGGGATTGGGAGAGAGGAGATAAGGTGGGGAGTTCACTCTGAATTTCAGCCAGATCTGCCCAGGTTAGGTCTGAATAACTCCTGCAGCCACCACACAGGAAGCCACTAATCAGGGCAGACACTGTCTCATTCAGGGGTTCAGGGCCCCTGTCCTGACCTAGTCCAAAGGCAGCACCGAGAGGTGATGAATCTCTCCTGAGATTGTGTGGTTTCCAGTAAAGCATTCCAGAATCTGAAACAGGCTTCAAAGGAATGTACGTCTGCTCACTCCCACCCTGGCTGGGAAGCAGCCCAGGGCACCTTATTCTTATTAGGCTGGAGATGTCTGGGGCACTAAGCTTGAAAAATGCACTGAGGATTCTGACACAGATGGGGAATGGTGTGGCTATGCAGAAAACCCCACTGTTGGCAGCACGAGACTTGCTTTGAAAGATTTTGGGGGCAAGTAATATAATTCCTTTCCATTGGAAATTTTCCAACTTCAAAATGGAAATGAGAATTTTTCTGTATCATAAGTTTCCCATACCTATGAAGGACAGTGTGGGAGCTAAAGAATCCATTATCTGCTGAAAGGGTCAATGTGTTCCATACCAGCATCAAATGTGAGGGAGAATTCCCAGGGAGAGAATGACGACTGTCCAAAACGTAATGTCACGGGAAAGGGGTTTGAGGTGAGATTTGGACTGGAGAATCTGGAAGGACCAGGTTGGAAGGAGCAAATATGATTGGATAGGAATGTGGGCAGATTCCTGAGAAGGGCACCAACATTCTCTGTTCTTCCATCCCCGAGTGCATGTCTGTGATGAGCAGAATAAGAAGGAGGGACACCTTGGCCCTTAAATAACCTGGGAAATTATTTACCCACAGCTGACATGGTTGTGAACAGGCTCACAGCAGGTGTCCCAAATCTGGATGGTTAATTTTATGTGTCAACTTGGCTGGGCCATAATATACACATATTTGGTCAAGCACTAGTCTAGATGTGATTATGAAGGTATTTTTTAGATGTGATTAGCTTGTAAATCAGTAGGCCAGGCCCAGTGACCCACATCTATAATCCTAGCACTTTGGAAGGCTGAGGTGGTTAGACTGCTTGAGTTCAGGAGTTGGAGACCACCCTGTGAAATATAGCAAGATCCCTGTCTCTGAAAAAAATACAAAACCTAGCCAGGTACGGTGGCACACACTTGTGGTCCCAGCTATTCAGGAGGCTCAATTGGGAGGATTGGTTGAGCCTGGGAGGCAGAGGTTACAGTAAGCCAAGATCATGCCACTGCACTTCACCTGGATGACAGAGCAAGACCCTGTTTCAAAAGAAAACAAACACTTTAATCAATAGATTTTGAGTAAAGCAAATTACCCTCCATAATGTGGAGGAAGGACCAAAAGGCAGTAGACTACACTGCCCAGTCCAAAGCCCAAGTCCTGCAATGGTCCTGCTCAGACACAGCAAGGGATGAGGAGCTCACTGACTCCAGAGGCAGCACTTTCCATTGTGGGGCAGCTCTTATCATGTGATATGCTTTGCCTGTGCCCCCACCCAAATTTCGTCTTGAATTGTAATCCCCATAATCCCCACATGTTGTGGGAGGGACCCACTGGGAAGTAATTGAATCATGGAGGTGATTTCCCACGTGCTGTTCTTGTGATAGTGAGTGAGTTCTCATGAGATCTGATGGTTTTATAAGCATCTGGCATTTTCCCTGCTGGCACTTTCTCTCTCCTGCCACCCTGTGAAGAGGTGCCCTCCACCATGATTGTAAGTTTCCTGAGGCCTCCCAAGCCATGCAGAACTGTGAGTAAATTAAACCTCTTTTCTTTATAAATTACCCAGTCTCAGATGTTTCTTCATAGCAGCATAAGAACAAACTAAAACAGTACATTGGTACCAGGAGTGGGGTGTGCTATAAGGATACCCAAAAATGTGAAAGCAACTTTGGAACTGGGTAACAGGCAGAGGCTGGAACAGTTTGGAGGGCTCAGAAGAAGACAGGAAAATGTAGGAAAGTTTGGAACTTCCTAGAGACTCGTTAAATGGCTTTCACCAAAATGCTGATAATGATATAGACAATGAAGTACAGGCTGAGATGGTATCAGATGGATATGAGAAACTTGTTGGAAACTGGAGTAAAGATTACCCTTGCTATGCTTTAGCAAAGAGACTGGTGGCATTTTGCTCCTTCCCTAGATATCTGTGGAACTTTGAACTTGAGAGAGATCGTTTAGGGTATCTGGTGGAAGAAATTTCTAAGCAGCAAAGCATTCAAGAGGTGACAGAGCATAAAAGTTTAGAAAATTTGCAGTCTGAGGATGCAGTAGAAAAGAAAAATCCATTTTCTGGGGAGAAATTCAAGCCTGCCACAAAAATTTGCATAAGTAACAAGGAGCCAAATGCTAATCACCAAGAAAATGGGGAAAACATCTCCAGGGCATGTCAGAGACCTTCGTGGCAGCACCTCCCATCACAGGCCCAGAGGCTTAGAAGGGAAAAGTGGTTTCCTGGGCTGGGTCCAGGACACCAACTGTGTGCAACCTTGAGACTTGGTGCCCTGTGTCCCAGATGCTACAGCCATGGCTAAAAGGGGCCAAGGTACAGCTTAGGCCATTGCTTTAGAGGCTGTAAGCCCCAAGCCTTGGCAGCTTCCACGTGGTGTTGGTCCTGTGGATGCACAGAAGACAAGAATTGAGGTTTGGGAATCTCTGCCTGGATTTCAGAGGATGTAATGGATATGTCTGGATGTCCAGGCAGAAGTCTGCTGCAGGGGTGGAGCTCTCATGAAGAACCTCTGCTAGAGCAGAGCAAAAGTGAAATGTGGGGTTGGAGCCCCCAGACAGAGTCACCTCAGGGGTACTACATAGTGGAGCTATGAGAAGAGGGTCACCAACCTCCAGATCCCAGAATGGTAAATCAACTGACAGGTTGCACTGTATGCCTGGAAAAGCCACAGACACTCAACACCAGCCTTGAGAGCAGCCAGGAGGGGGGCTGTATCCTGCAAAACCACAGGGGTGGGGCTGCCCAAAGCCATGGGAACCGTCCTCTTGCATCATGTGAGACTTGCATCGTGTGAGACATGGAATCAAAGGAAATCATTTAGGAACTTTAAGGTTTAATGACTGCCCTACTGGACTTCAGACTTAGATAGGGCCTGTAGCCCCTTCACTTTGGCCAATTTCTTCCATTTGGAATGGATGTATTTACCCAACATCTGAACCCCCATTGTATCTAAGAAGTAACTAACTTGCTTTGATTTTACAGGCTCATAGGCAGAAGGGACTTGCTGTGTCTCAGATGAGACTTTTGACTTTGACTTTTGGGTTAATGCTGGAATGAGTTAATACTTTGGGAAAATGTTGAGAAAACATGACTGTGTTTTGAAATGTGAGGACATGAGATTTGGGAGAGGCCAGGGGTGGAATGATATAGTTTGGCTGTGTCCCCACCCAAATCTCACCTTGAATTGTAATCCCCATAATTCCCGTGTGTTGAGAGACAGAGACCTGGTGGGTGGTAATTAAATCATGGGGGCGGTTTCCCCGATGTTGTTCTTATGACAATGAGTGCATTCACATGAGGTCTGGTGGTTTTCTAAGTGTCTGGTATTTCCTCTGCTGGTACTCTCTCTCTCCTGCCACCCTATGAAGAGGTGCCTTCAACCATGATTGTAAGTTTCCTGAAGCCTCCCAAGCCATGTGAAACTGTGAGTCAATTAAACCTCTTTTCTTTATGAATTACCCAGTCCTGGTATTCCTTCATATCAGCATGAGAATGGACTAATATACCATGGAAGTTCTTTGTTCTGTTGAGCCAAAATCTGAGTTCCTCTGACTGGCCCTGGAATTTGTGGACAAATGGGTGCTGAGGTGACTTTCATGCCCACAGAATCCTGACTACCAGGAGAGAACCACACCAACATTTCCGCTTCATAAATACCTACAAATGTATCGATATTTACTTTCATTTAATCTTCCTGTCTTTAATCTCCGAGGAAAATGGCTCCCTCCTCCTTTTCAAAGATATCACAGTACTCTTGACTTATCCTCTTTTCATCTTCTCCAGAACTTCCCTCACTTGATTTTTCTTTATTCCCCCTTCATACCTGTCTACCTGGCTAACTCTGGTTCTTCATCCAAGGCTCAGCTTCCTACAGGAAGCCTTCCATGACCTCCAGGTTCTACAAAGTACATCTCTTCTGAATTCTCATAATTTCTGGCATTCATTTCTCTAGTAGAATGTCTCTTTTCAAAAGTATGTATTCGTATTTCTATCTCCCCCTTGGGATTATAGTTATATAATCTCCAAAGTTATAGAGATCATGGTTATTTATTTGTGCCTTTGTCATGTACTCCAATTCATGACACAGAATAGGTGCTCTATAAGTATTTATTGAACTGAATCTCACAGTTTTCTGGTTTTCATTTCCCCTATAATACAGTTCTTTCATTCATTTGACAACTATTTATTAAGTAGCTGTTATGTAGCAGACACTGTTGAAGAAGGTGAAGATATAATAGCAAATAAGACAAATGAGATCCTTACCTCCAGAGGCTTATACCTTTGTTGGGGAAAACTGATGGTAAGAAGTACACAATTACAGAATACAATCTTTCAATAATAGTAAGTGCTGCTGAGTAACTAAAGCAGGGTTGCTGAGGTAGAGAGGGACTTAGAAGAATTAATACTACATAAATAAGTTTTTCAGGGAGTTTTTATTTGAGCTGATACTTGAATAAATGAGAAAGACCCAGCTATAGGAAGCAGTGCAGTAAAAGCTTTCCTGGCAGAGGAAATAACAAACACAAAGGCCCTGAGGTAGGAACAAGCTTGGCGTGTTGGGAAAGTAAGGTTTCTGTGGCCAGAGGAGAGTGAAAAGGAAGTGACTGGAATGGTGTGAGGTTGGCAAAGTGGTCAGTGAGCAGATGATGACAACCCTGTGACAGTCTCAGAACCTTATGACATCCAGCAAATGGAGATATCCCATCATAATCCTGTTCTCCACCCTCTTCTTTCACTCCTTTCACATTTTCCCTGCTTGATCTCTCTCCTATCACTTAAACTATATCCTCTTTTCTGATGATTCCCAAGTCTATAACACTAGCCCAGGCCTCTCTGCTGAGCTCCATAACTGAATACTGAACTCCAATTGGACAATCCATCTGGAAGTACCACTGGCACCTAACACTCAACAGTTGTAAATTGCATTTATCATTCCACTCCCAAACCTGCTCCTTCTCCTGCTGAATGGTATTATCATCTGTCCAGTTTCCCAAGCCATTAACTTGAAAGTAAAAGATCATTTCTCTCTCTCCCTCCCACTGCCACATCCCATGATCACTAAGCCCTGCTAGGATGGGCCCTTAGGATTCTCCAAGTGATAAGATCACTGTCCCTAATGAGTGCTCACTCTGGCTTGAACTGCTTAAACAACCTTCAGCTGGTTTCACTGGTCTTGTCTATAGTCTATCGAAAGGATGCTCCAAATACCCACCACCCTCTGCCCAGGTTTAGAGTCTTGCCAAAAGCGTCATTTTTCTACTTCTCACAGGTAATGAGAATGTACTGGTGTGGACATATCTGGCCATAGGGTAGCTACTTCCAAGGCTTTTCCTAAGCCAGGCTCCTTCAGGCATCATTTTGGGGCATGATCCTTACATTCTCAGGTGTGCTCAGAAGCTTTGGTCAGTACTCTTATACCAACCTGTAATGTCTAACCAGCCTCTTCTTTCACTCAAGCCTATCAGAGTGTCCTCTTTGTCACAAGAAGGGAGGCAAAGAAAGGTCCCCAGGTAGCCTGGATGGGCTTCAAGGCATAATTGCATTGTAATGTGCCCTCTGGGGGCGGGGGGTGGGGGGGTTGGTCTGGCCATCAGCACCTTGGAGAGCTCCAGCTCTGCCCTCTGTTGGGGAGCTGACTGGACCAGAATCCTGGATTCTTCTAGGAGTAGTGGGGGATGGGAAAAAGAAAAGGGCTGAGGCTGAGCACCTCCATTAACCAGATACTCAGCTCAGTGATTTTAGGGATCTCAAAAATATTAATGGTCCCAACTTGGGTTTTGGAGGCTCCACAGTCTCTGTTTAAGTGGTCCACGAGTGGCTGGTGGTTATGATCCTGAGTCCTGACTAAGGCAGTTTAACACTAAAGACTAGGATTCTGGGCCCTGGCTGCCCAGGAGTTATCAGCTTTTATGATTTCGTTTCCGGGTAAGTGCCCACGGAAAGGCTAGCCACCTTCAATGTTACGCATCTTTCCCTTTCTGTGCTCCATATAGTAGGTCCCACTTCTTCTGCTCTCACTGTGGATGCACCAGCAACCCCTACTCCAGCACCACAGAATAAACTGGACAGCAGGAACTTCAGGGAGGTGGAGGCTTCAGCTGACCTCTGGGTCAATGCAGCAGGGCCTTACTCATTTTTGGATATTTCCTCTGGTCACATGCTCAGGGAATTCTAAGGAGATTAATACACTGGGTCGTCTCAGCAGTGACCTTTTATTCCTATTGGACTAGAATCCTCTGAGATAGAATGGAAGCAAGGCTCAGGTCTCCAGGTGAAGATCGTGTATCTCTGTGGAGACTGAGAAAATGTCTGTCTCTGGAATTAATTCAAGCATTCCTCTACTCCTCTTCTCTCTTCCCTCAGATCTCACCCTGCATGGCTGCATCCCCTCCACCCTATCCTGCTCCTGCAGTTGCAGCCGTCTATTTGCTTACAAAGTGTTTCACGTTTCTCCAGCAGCCCATCAAATCTTCACAATAGCTCAGGGGTGTATGTAGAGCTTTTTCATTATCCAGACTTACAACGAGAAAACCATGGATGACAGTTGGGTGACTTGCCTGACAAACAGGGCCTCTGCCTCCAGGCGACTGCTCTTTATAATGTTTCAAAAACTGCCATCAAACCAGGACCCTACCATAGTGCCATGAAACTCTTTATCCCAGGGTTGTAATGTTGCCAAAGCGGAAACATTGCCTAAAAGTAAGAAACCTACGTTTTTAGGACTATGCTTATATGTCCGGAGTATGTCAAAGTCCATCTGCTATTCTCTGCCTACAGAACACAAACAAAAACCCAGTTCTCTGGAAGTCTGTCAACAGCTTCCTCTGAGGTTTTTAAGATTTCCTGGGGACACTTCTACCCCCTCACACATAAAGGTCAACCAAGCCTCCAAAAGAAAAAGCAATAAAAAAAAAAACTCATTGGCAACATTTTGATCCTTATTTTGTCAGGTCTGCCTTTAACGCTTCAGTGTACAACTTTCTCAGAAATAAGGTTCTGAATTCACTAAAGGCAGAGGCATTCAGCTGTGCCCTTGTGTCCAAATTCCTGAGAGAGGTGGCCATCCAGGGAAGATGTTCCTATTTAGCCAAGGAAATTGTGGGGGGTGGGGGAGGGGTCTATCTTCTGCAGCTGCAGTCAGGAGCAGCTGTGCTGATGCACGTGTTGGTCTCAAAGGATACGGTTTTCCTCCAAGTTTAGTTACAGTGTGTCACTCCACATTGTAGTTTTAGCCCTAGTAGACCACCTGAAACTCAAGGCCGCATGGGGTGCCTCAAGTTGAAGACCACAAACATACATGTCTCTCTCTCTCTCCCCTTTCTCTACAGCAACACCCTTCAGAATTAGCAAACATTATTTGTATGGCAGGCACACCTTATTTTTTCTAATAAAGAAAAAAAAAGCCTCTTTATTTTTGTTTGATTACTTTTGAAGCCCAATTACAATTTCGCTTTGCATAACAAACGTGCTCTTGAAGGTATGAGGGTAAATCACTTTCTGTGTAGTTGAATCAAATCCTATTTGAAATTTGTTCTACAAAAAAGCTCAGCTCTCAACCTTTTTACAAAGAAAGGATCTCTGTTGCAAGTTGAAGAATCACTCATCACCTTTAATAGTTAAGGCTGGTCAGACAAAGAGCTTTCCTTTTCCCAAGGGGTATGAGACAGCCCCACCTCAAAATGTCCTGCCTGATTGACTCTTTCTTTGCTTTTTTTCTCCTAGGATAAAACAGGTCAGACAACCCAGTCCATCCGAGCACCTCAAACTTCCCCTATTTCCTCTCCTCTCTTCTCAGGGGTGCTATCCTACAATTGCAGCCTCCCAGGGCCCTCATGCTTTCTGTACCCTGTAGAAAGGGTACAGCTGACCTCTGGGTCAATGCAGCTGGGCCTTACTCATTTTTGGATATTTCCTCTGGTCACATGCTCAGGGAATTCTAAGGAGATTAATACACTGGGTCGTCTCAGCAGTGACCTTTTATTCCTATTGGACTAGAATCCTCTGAGATAGAATGGAAGCAAGGCTCAGGTCTCCAGGAGGCTTTGTCTGCTCTCCAGCAAGGCTTTGTCTGCTCTGAAAGACAAAGCAATGCCAGCCACTTACCTCAACAAGACAGTCAGTCTCCATCTTCTGGGGTATTCATTCCTACCCTGAATTCTAGCCAGGACAGGAAAGGTTGTCTTCTGAGATGGGATTTCCAGGTTCATAGGAAGATCAAGTGGAGGAAGAATGTCTGAGGATGGAGGAGTCTGCTGGGGACCATTAGTCTATTCTCCCTATACGTAAGAACAACCCCAGAAAGGGCTGCCTTAATGCAAGAGAGGTCACCCTTAAAGTGTTTTCTGGAATTGGGTGCTGAGCACTCTCCAGATGGAATCTGCAGTCAGGAGGGAGCGGGTGAAGAGAAGACTGCAGCAGCCATGAGTGAGCATCCCAACACACCCAAGAGCAAGGCCTTTTCTTGCCTCCTTAGGTGAAAAGTGGGCAGAGTGGGTCCCTCTGTGACATTCCGTCCCAGGTCATGGCCCACTGGGTAGATGCTGTCTGTGGGCTAAGGATTCATGGAGGCCACTTCTGCAGCCTGCAGGAGGCATACTATGAGGTGGCCCAGCCGGGAAAAGCAGGAGTTTGGGAAAGGAAGCTGAACAGCTCTTCATATTCAAGTTGAACACTTAGAAAATGACCCGTCGTGTTCGGCTTAAACTTTTCCATACGCTCAACATTATTAGAATTTCTTCTTAACGACACAAATCATCCTCAGGATCCGGGACAGCTGGACGAAAAAACGTTCTGTTCCCCACCCTTTCCCTTGAGTTCTTATAATGAAGGTGCTTAGTTAACACAAATTACCAGCTTTGCTTTCTACTTTTCTGACAGATGAGCAAACATAAAATCATCATTTTATATAGGCCCTGTTGGCCAAATCCATTTCAATTATCTATCACCAGGGCAGAATTCTCCTGGTGAGATGGAAAGACACTGATGGAGGTTTCCGGGTTGTACTCTTGACTCCAGTAAGCAGCCTGTTTCACGCTCCCATGCTGGAATGTAAGAAGGCCTCAGTTATGAACCAAACTACAGAGTTGGGATATCTAACTTATTTTTTAAAATAGCAAAAAACTTTTTATTGGCATAAGTTAGGAAAAAGAGATAGAGAATACAGTTGAGGGAGGCCTGGGGTGGGATGCAGGAGGCCTAAGTTCTCATCCCAGCCCACCAACAATTCTCTGTGTGGCCTGGATGTGTCCTTGTCACATTCCAGGCCTCAGTTTACTCATCTGTAGTGTACAGGGGTAGACTCATTCAGTGTTTTCATATCATGTGCTTCGGATCCCAAAGACCCATGAAGCTACTTTACGGATTTCAGAAATATTTCATTTCAAAACTTTATACACAAAAAAATTTTTTGGCATTGATAATGCTGTGATTTAATACAATCAATAAGATAGCCAGTCCTAACACTGTGCAGATGAACGACTAAAACACTGTGTGACCAGGTGAACTCATTTTTTTTTTTTTTTTTTTGAAATCTCATCACAGAGCTCCTCCTACCACTTGTCTGATTAATTGTAGGGCTCTGAGGTCGCAAGACAGACTGTCACAGAACAATAATCATTTGCATCTACTCAGCACTAAAAAGTAGGATGTTCTCCAAGCTGTGAAAACAAAGTAAAATATGGAAGTAAATTGGATTCTGAAACTGAACTAAGACATGGATCCCCATAAATGCCCAATTTCTAATTTTGCTGCTGATTAAAACAGCTTCGTTGTGCTTTTCTGTTTGTCACAAGTTTGAGATAATAAAATAAATATATTTGTCGACATGATAATTTACTAGTCGATGATTAATATAAATAATAATAAATATGCATATCTTCATAAAATAATGCTCTGTTTCTGGAGCTTAAGATTCCATATAAAATTTCATTTGAAAAAGTGATTCCAGTCCTTTACAAAGTCTGAAAACCACTGAACTAATTATCTCCTATTTTCCTTCCCACAAGAGGATACTTTATTCAAATCTTTCTCTGGGGATAGAAGAATTGTATGACTTCAGGAAGTTTCTAGCTTAATCAGAACATTCGTAAGAAAAGCAAACAAACAAACTTGGTCCCCACAGCTACAGCTTGCCCTGCTCAGCGCTGCTCCTTCTCCTTGTGAAGGAGTTGAAGGTGGCCCTGGCGTGAGCCCATGCCCCGAACCAGTCAGTTACTGTGCTAGATGCAGAAGGTGCCAGAAACATGGACTCCCTGGAGGGCTCACCCAGCCTAGTGGGAGAGACTTACCTGTCAATGTGGATGGTGATACAAGGAAAAATGTGCTCAGGAAGGGAGACAGCCTAACCTTGTCTGAGCACCTCTTCCGTGCCAGGCTTCGTAGTGGGCATATTACACATTTTTTTAAAATTCTATCTATTGCTACTCACAATTCTTTGGAATATTGTTTGCCTCTTACAGAAGAAGTGATGGAGGTGGTTACACAGGCAGTGGGTGGCAGAAGCAGGTCTTAGGTCATCACTATCCACACTCCCCACCAAAGGTAAGCTCCAGGTGACTGGTAAACAGCATCGCACACTCCCCATTGTGGAGTCCAGAGGGAAGGTCATTTACACAGACCCTGGCAGTCAGGGAAGGCTGCAAGGAACAGTGGCATCTGAGCTCGATCTTGAAGGATGAGTAGAAATTCTCCAGGAGGGAAAGAGAGAAAAAATTTTCCAGGTGATGGAAACAATGTGAGAAAAACAGAAAAGTTTTAGGAGAATGGCTGTTCAGCTGGCACACACACGCAAAGCATCTTGTGTGGCAAGAATGAGAAGTGTGGGTGAGAACACAGGGACCAGCCAGGCAGGGTGGTGACAGCTGGGGTCCTCAGTGCTAGAGACTCAGCCCAGTATTCTGGGCCTCCACACCGCCCTGGTCTCCCACCCTCACTTTCCACTGCCCTGGCACAAGGACCCTGGCCACCAGTGACTCAGACTGCCCTCTATGCCTTTGTTCCCACTGCTCTGTCCACCTGGAGAGCCTTCCCTTGCCCACTTCTGCCTGGGGAAGTCTTTGCTGTGAGGTCCCAGCCCAGCCAAATCCCACCTCTTATCCATAGCCTTCCACACCTGATTCCTTCAACCAGGTGAGATCTCTTGCCTTTGAAGACCCAGAGTTCTAATATTAGATCAAAGTAGAGTCTCAGTGGATGATCACACAGTGAATGTGTTGTCTTGGCAAGAAAAATTCTTGGGGAAAGATACTGAAATTGAGTCTGCAGCCTCAGCCTCAGCAACATCTTCAGGCCATCTTCACAATCCAGTTAGCAGGCCAACAAGCTCTGCACCCAGACTCTCAGCCCCTGCCCTAACTCTTATAGCTTCAGACACTGGAATCCCCACCCTTGAAGCCTGGCAGGACCCTCGTGGAGCTGGGCATAGCCCTGAGTATCATATGCTCCAACTCTTCTCAATTTCAGGACGTATCCTTTCCCAATAGCAGAGGTCCTAGCGTCTAGGAGGTGCTCAGGAAATGTTTGAATACTCGTTGAACCCAATTGAACTGGAGCTGGGGCCCAGAGCTCTTTTCCACCCGCCCGGAGGGAAGCACTCAGAGCAACCCTCCAGAACAAAGCCTGACCTTGGTGGCCAGCTCAGTGTGCCCAGAACATCACATGACTGGACATGAAAGGGCTGAGGATGCTTGCTGGAGGGGCACTTAGCCTGGAAAACCTGAAACCATTCCCTTGACTGAGAGCCGCTAACCACAGCCTCAATGAATGATTAATGATTATGACCGGAGCTTATTGCAAACAGGCATGTGACAGCAGAGCCACTACCCACCCGCAGGACCTGCCCATGTGATTGATGAGCCACAGAGGTGTGCAGGGGGCTGCAGGGAAAAGGGGGTAGCTCAAGCTGCAGCCACCCGTGGGCACCCATCCTTGGGGGGGGGCCCCTTGGTGGGGGCCAGCACCTGTGTTCTGGGCTGCAGCTCATCTCACAAAAGCCGTACCAGCCAACCTGCACAATCTACCCAGGCAACGACAGGAAGACACGGGGGCCTGGGTCAAACACGAATGAGGAGTGAGGTGCGGAAATGGGTGAGACGGCCCTGGAGGGGTCTGTATTTGGTGCGTGCATCGGGTAGGATAACTGCAGTTTTGGAACTATGAGGAGTGTGCAAGGTGCTCTGAGAGAAAACTATGTGTTCTGTGTGGATAGAGCAACCGCAAGAAATGTGTTATCTGGCCTAAGACCTTCTTCCTAGCCCTGCACGCAACCACTGCCAGCCAGAGACGGACTTTCCTAAGACCCCGTATCGCTTTTCAACGGGATCTGCAAAGGAGAGGAGAGGGTGGCTGAGGTGAAGTCCCCATTCTGATGCTTTCTCTCTCCTCCACAGGGCCAGTCCACAGCCCGAGAGCTAAGTTAGCACAATGTCCTCACCCTGCCGACCACTCCCAGCCAGAACCCTCCAGGATACCCAAGCTGAGCTTTCTGTTTCCCCTTCCAAAACCAGGTCCAGCAGGAGACTGGGCTTGGCTCTCTGATGGATTCAGAACAGGGGACAAATGAGCCACATTCATGGAGTAGGGACTATGGGAGATGAAGGCACAGCCCCTGCCTTCAGGAGTTTGTGCTCTTGTTAGTAAGACAAGCTTCCATCCTGTCAAACAAACTCAAACTGAACAAAGCATCAGCCCCGAATGTGCTGCCGAGAGGGAGTGAGAAAAGGGATAGCAGCATTGGGTTGAGAGGCCTCCGGGAGAGGCCAGGGAACCTGAGAAGGGCCTTTGAGGCCCCTGCTGGGCTGCAGGACTCTACCCACAACAGAGCCACTGCCCAATCTGGGCCACCAAAGTATACAAGGCCACCATTCCCACCCAGGTCTCCAGAGGCATCTCTGAGTGGCTGTGAGGCAGTGGCAGCAGGCGAGTTCAGCAGGGAACCCAGACTTCTTTGAGACAACGCAGAGCCAGCCGGGAGCCCAGGGACGACCCTTGTTGGGGCCGGACTGCTCTGTGGATCTGGCTCCGTTTCATCTTAATACACTCCTGCATGTACCTGATATCTGATACTCGTCCTACAGCATGCAAATCTAATAAATTCTTGGCTCCTGCAAGTTTCTTCAAAAATATAAAAGAGGATCATATATAAAGAAGTTGATTAATATACACCCTGCTAAAACAGCCTGGAACATCTGTGTATTAAGTTCATTTATTAAATTACACCAATCTGTATTTTAATGAGTGAAAGATACAGTACTTACTCTGTCATCCATCAAAATAAACTCAGGAAATACTTAACATTATAATCATTTTTCTTGTTTGAACACGAGTTATGAAATATGAATCCCACACTAAGAATGCTGGGCTTGCCGTCATGATCAAATATGTTTTCACAGGTGCAGCAAATATTCAGTTTTCATTTCTTTCTCCAACTGTTGAAAATATAAACCATGTTTTCTATTCCTTCACTGGGTAACTTTGCCTTCCCTCCACATGGCACCCATTATTGCAGACTTATTACCCCACCGTCTTTTTTTCCCCCCAAACACACTCCTCCTAGAGTCGCTTCGTAATGAAAACACAGGCTGCTGTGGGGCTGCCACAGCACAAGCTCTTCCCGGCGGAGGGGGTGTCTTTGGGCTCACGCTGGGGCACTGTCCTTTACTTCCATCCTAATGGCAGCCACGTCCTCTTGGTTGGAGCCTGAGTTCTGAAAGCTGTTTGAAGCAAACAGTCCATCTGGTCAAAAACACAAAAGGCGTGGAGCCCTCCAGCCACAGTGAAGCCAACAGTGAAGCTGGAGGGTCTCCAGGTCCACTGGCTGCCTCTCAGAAATATCCCACTAAGGCGAGGGGGCAACTTTAATAGGAGCTGAAACCTCAGGAGTGAGTCCAGAGTTTACCTGGGTTCAGCTATCCTTCAACCAGGAGTCTCGGGACCCTTGGAACACAACTACTCACAAAGCAGCAAGTTTCCAGGAGCTGAGGAAGGCCAGTGCCTGTGCCCAGTGTCAGTGGGAGCTCATCATGTTGGAGGATTCTGGGAAAAGCTCCAGCTCTGTAATCTGCTGAGCAGGGCCAGCCCTATAGGAGGCACGTGAACCCAGTGACAAGCTGGCCAGGCTTCTTCCTGCATAACTCACCCTGTGGCGCCCCGTCACCAGCAGGGAAGTCACACTTCCACCGCACGGCTTCTGCCTCTCTTGGATTTCATTTCTGGCTGCCCCTACCTGGTCCCCTAACACATGCATGACTCACACACTTTACCATTCAGCCCTCCCAAGCTACCACCTGCTGGGGCACAAATCTTCCACGTTCTCTCCTACTCCAAGTTTTGCTCTTGCTGTTCCCTCTGCCTGGAATACCCTTCTTTGTTCTTCTTTATCTTCACCTGGTTAATTATTTAACTTTGATCCCAGGACTCATACCATGGGAAAGCCCTGTGGAGAAGGCCACTCATTTTGACCGCTACGAGTCAGAGAAACCTCACAGATAAGGTGACGTGGACCCAAGAGCCAGAACTGTCCAGAAGGGAAGGATGGGGAGGCATTCAAGGCAGAAGGAAGCCTATTAGCAAAGGCACAGGGTACAGAGCACTAGAGCTATTTGTGGATGGAGAAAGGCAGAGATAGATGGGTGGGGCACAGGAGATGGGGCAGGGATGAGAGTTTGAAACCAGATTAGGGAAGATCTTGTGTGTTGGGCCAAGAGCTCTTATGCTATAGATAAGGAGAAACTTTTGAAAGGCTTTAAAAATTCAAAGGATGTGTTCAGATTTGGATTTTAGAAATGACGGCTACTGGTGATTCCATGCAAATAAGGGCATTTGTGAGAGATCCTGGAGCTGGCAGAGAGGCCAGTGGGACCCTGCTAGAGTGATGGATTCAGGCGGCTTGGGCCTGGGTGGAGGCAGTGCAGGGCACCTCCCCACACGCCAGGAACACTGCACAGGAGGTGTGCAGGAGCAATGCTGAGGAATTGTGCTGATCGCCCGAGCTCCCAGCCTCCCTGGGAGCAGGCTCCTTCTCTCCTGTGCCCAAGGAACCCAGTCTCCTCAGTTCAACCTTCTAGGCCTTGGATCTGTTTGATCTGTGGCCTGAAGGCCTACTGATTCTTGTGGGATGCAAGCCTAGGGACCTTCCTCCCCAGCCCTCACTTCCCCTCCCTCCCCACTCCACACCCACCTTTAACAAGATCCAGAAACCTGAAACAGCATCCTCCTGGGTGATATGAGAGTGAGCTTTTGACACCCCACACAAAGATGGGAACAAGTCATAAATAGGCAATTCACAGAGAGGAAGCATCAGTAGCTGATACTCCCTGTGATTTTCTGAGTAGTTCACAGCAGATATGGCACAGATGCTGACCAATCCACATAGGCTCAGGCTCCAGCATTGTTGCAGGGTCATGGGAGTGCCCCTCAGGGCCAGGCATCCCTGTGAATACCGGATTATGGGGAGGCCCTAGAGCAGGGGTCCCAGTGGAGTGGCTGCGTTGGGGAAGCCAATGCGGAGGAGCATTTGAGGGCTCAGACAAAGGCTATTTCAACAGCTGGTTCCTGCTGGCTGATATCAGCTTTACTAATGAGCACATAAAGAGATGTTGAAGCTCACCCATGATTGGGGAAATGCAAATGAAAATAACAATGAGTTCCCACTTTCACAGGTCAGATTGGAAGGGAGATATCCCCCAGATGCCCATTCAAGGAAGGGAGCACAAGGCATGCAGTGAGCAAACAGCCTCGCTGCAGGTTGGCCCCAGCTGCAGAGGAAAGATGTACTTTGACGGCCTGGCCATCTCAGCAGTACTCTCTCCAGGGCTCCGCAGGGTCAGCTGAGGCTTTGCCGTGCCCACTTCTTAGTTCAGCTTCTTCCACTACTCAGTCTCACTTCCTGCCACTTTTCCTCGTAGGTGCTGATCCCTTATAATTAGCTTTTTGTTCACCAAACACCCTCACAGTGTCTCTGGAGAACCCAACCTGCGAACCAGTGGGAGTCAATGCTCACACGTTGCTGGTGGGAGAATAAGCTGGTGCAGGCACTTTAGAGAGAAGTCTGACAACACCTAGTGAGATGAAGTGTGCATACTCTCTAAAGCCCAGCAATCCCACGCCCGGGTGTATGCCCCAGAGAGCCTAGCTCACCCCCCTCACCTGCCCACACGGAGAGGCGGCCAAGCATGGCTGGCTCAGCGTTGTGTCTGATAGTAGACAGGCTTCGGCAATCTCAGCATCTGTTGCCAGAGATATGGGTGTGTCGGATGTAGTGAGGAGCACATGTTGGGATTCCATGTGACAGTCGGACACACTGAAAATGTGTCTGCACAGAGCAACATGTGGAGTTCTCAAGTACAAGAGAACTCAAGATCAGAACGCAAGACAAGGATTTGAGTGCAACTCATTTGCTCAGGCAGTGATCTCTGGAAGCGCTGGTGGAGAGCTGGGTATTCTCACCATGTTGACTGAGGGCCTCTCCCAGGGCATTAATTGCCCTGCACTTCCAGCCTACCTGTCTCTCACCACCAGAGAGAGCCCTCAAACACTTCTAGGAGCACACAGTAAAAGCCGCTGGCACATCCAGGAACAGTGAGTGACAAAGGAATGTGATGCAGCCCTGAGAGCAGCGCTCAGATAAGCAACAGTGAGATACAAAGCACAGAACTTCGTGCAAGGTGCAAGCACATGATGTATTTTAAATGGCTACACAGATGTCTAAAGAAAGTATGGAAGATGGTCTGGAAGTGCATGCATTAGCACCCTAGAGTAGCGCCCTGATCACCTACTATTCAGGCCCTTGGTGAAGGAGGGATTCCCAACATCAGACAGGTGATACTGACAGCAGCTTAGTCACCTACACTCACAGCCGGGAGAAGAGGACATGGCACACTGTGCAGGGCCACATGGAGGTTGCACTTGGAAGCTGAGTGACCTAGAAGGGGCAGCTTTGTAGTAATAGGAGGCTGGGGTGCCCCCTAGTTACCCAGGAGGATGTGGTTGGCTTGTTTGAATAATTTCTTGGGCTGGCAGGGAGGTGAAACCCCTTGGGCTGGGGATTGGGTGGGGCGCAACTGGCACAGTTGATAGGGGATCTAGCTAGGCAGGAAGCATTTCTCGCTGGGTGGGGGCATATTTGGCAAGGGCAGGGGAGCTCACAACTAAGCCTCCGGGGCCTGTGAGGCTCAAAGGTGTCGATGTGGGACCTTACAAGCAGGTTCCTATGGAGAGAGAGAATGGGACAGAGATGGAGATAAAATAAAGCAAAAGAAAAGACAGGTCTTTTCTTTGTATACTTTATGTTCTAGGGTACATGTGCACAATGTGCAGGTTTGTTACATATGTATACATGAGACATGTTGGTGTGCTGCACCCATTAACTCGTCAATTACATTAGGTATATCTCCTAATGCTATCCCTCCCCCCTCCCCCTACCCCACAACAGGCCCCAGTGTGTGATGCTCCCCTTCCTGTGTCCAGGTGTTCTCATTGTTCAGTTCCCACCTGTGAGTGAGAACATGCAGTGTTTGGTTTTCTGTTCTTGTGATAGTTTGCTGAGAATGATGGTTTCTAGCTGCATCCATGTCCTTACAAGGGGCATGAACTCATCCTTTCTTATGGCTGCATAGTATTCCATGGTGTATATGTGCCACATTTTCTTAACCCAGTCTGTCATTGATGGGCATTTGGGTTGGTTCCAAGTCTTTGCTACTGTGAATAGTGCCGCAATAAACATACGTGTGCATGTGTCTTTATAGCAACATGATTTATAATCATTTGGGTATATACCCAGTAATGGGATGGCTGGGTCAAATGGTATTTCTAGCTCTAGATCCTTGAGGATCACCACACTGTCTTCCACAATGGTTGAACTAGTTTACAGTCCCACCAACAGTGTAAAAGTGTTCCTATTTCTCCACATCCTCTCCAGCAGACAGGTCTTGATGTTAGTGTTACAGGACCTCATTCTATACACTTGAGGCCCTCAGAAGTAACAATACTATTTTTTTAATTATAAAAAGGGAGAAAGAATGAGGTTCAGGTTGGGGGAAGGGACGGACTAGGCTTTCAGATACAACCAGGCTGCAGGCCAGGGGTCTGTGTTCTCGTGGAACAGAAAATGCTCTTTGTTACAAAATGTCCTGGGAGCGATTGCCCATTGAGATAGCAAGAATAGAGGGAAATAAAACTTCAAACAGAGTTTAATGGCTGAGCTAAGCCAATTGGGTGGTGAGACAGGCTGCTCTGAGTGAGAGCAGAGCGGGACAAGAGCTGGAGGCAGAGGTTGCTAGGGGATGCAGCGGGGCTAAGAGCTTGTTTTCTCTGTCACTCAGACACTTTCCCCTGGGAAAAACGGTAGTTACCTTCTGGTGTCCAGAGGGAGCAGTGTGAAGACCTGGACACCTAATAAAATATAATGAGGCAAGTTATAATTATGAAGCTTCTAGACATTGGAACTTTTCAGAAACTTTGACAGGGACAAGACTGAGATCAGCAACTACAGATACTTCACGCTGGCCTGTGTCACTAGGGTGGGAGATGGGGTGGGGGGATAGCAGGAGGCCGTGTGTCCTCTGAGATGTCATATCACTCTTCTGAAATCCAGCTGGAAACCCAGGTTAGACTGCTGCACCTATAGATAGCACCCCCAAATCAAAGCCTGCTTTTCTATCAAAGGAGCCCACTAATCAGAGATTAGTAGCTCTCTGACTGCACCCTCTTCTTTCAGATATGGCAAGGAGTATCCTGGGCTAGAAAGCCCTCCAGAGGAACCAGAATTGGCTGAGTGGAGGGAGAAGAGGAAAATATATAACTATGGTTGGGGGAAGGAATACTACATAAGTTAAAGTAGCAAAATGTTGTCATGCTATATTTCAGAATTCTTACAGTGTTTGGGTGTGCAATAAAATTCCTCATGTGTGCTGAATATCTGCAAGCAGGAATGTCACAAAAGAGGCTGAGAATAAATAGAGATCAGATACTTGGGAGAAGTGGCCCTAGAGGAGAAATTCATCCATCTCTGGTCTTTTCTTCTTGAGTGGCATTGGCAAATTCTGAGAATCACCTGGAGGCTGAGGGCACTGAAGACACCAGACATGGTAGGGGGCATGGTGGCCCTGCAGGGGCTGCTAGCACATGTTGTGCAGTACCTCTGGGCAAGAGGGAGCCCCTTTGAGATTTCAAATTACAAAAAGATGTCCTGTCCTCTGGCCTGACACAACTCAGGACCAAAGAGCAGGGCCTAGAAAGCAGGAGAAGGGCTGCGTTCCAGCCCGACAAGCCCTCTCGCCAAACATTGTTATGCCTCACACAAACTGAATGACCCTAAGTGGGAACACAGCTCCCTTTCATTATAAAACCAGGTTGTATTTTAGATAAGATTACAAGGGAACCTGCAGGAGGGCCTTGGTTCCATATTCAATAATCATGGGTATTTAGGGAACTCAAAACCCAAAACAACAAGGCAATCAGGCATTGGCTCTGCACCTGAGTACCTAGTTTTGGTTTGTTGTTTTGGTTAAAGGAATCTCCACCTCTCAAGTAATATGCCAAAGCCTGAGAATGAACTATTCAAGAAAAATCCCACACTCAAAAGCTTCCTTGCTAGCCTAAATGGTTTTCATGTGCCTATGTATCTCTGCTCCTCAATATAGATGTCATGGGACACCCTACAGGGACCAGAGTTTTACAATTCACCTCCCAAGGTTAAAAAATGATAAACAAAAGAAGGGAAAAGAATAAAGAAATTAAGCCAGCCCCTGCACATGCCCAATTTTCTGGTAACACAGATCATATCTGAAGCAAAAGCTGCTTCCAATCAGAGTTAGTTCATAGCTGTTATAATACTTTCCACATTGGACATTTTAACTCGTGCATTAGGAGGCCTGTGCATACACTCAGGGTGAGGAGGTGCTCTCTAAGGAAAGCCTGCATAAACACGTATGGATTAATCAACCTCCAAGAAACGCCTCCTGCCCCTGCTCATCACAATCCAGTGCAAACTCGTTGTGCAAGTTGACATGCTAACCTGATTTCAGGCTACTGTTCACACTGTGAAAACAAACTATTCTACCTGAGGAGCTTTCCAGCATCAGCTCAGAGAGGCACTGGTGACATGGCCTCAGGATGCTGGACACTGTCAAGGAAATGCCCAGTGGGGCACGTCATTGAGGGCTCAAGTCTGAAGCTCTCTGGAATTCATATGTCCAGAAGATAGTTGGCTTACAGGTGAGAGGCTATCTGGGCCAGAGCTCTCAATCTCATCCCAAATCCATGAAGGGTTCCCTGGTTAGTCAGTCGCTCTCAAGAACCTGTCCTTTGCAGCCAACAACTTCTTCCCTCACCTCCAGCTGGCTCCTGAGCAGACACTAGGAACAGCCATCCATCTGCATTCTCAAGGTGATTGTGGCAGAGGAACACCACTGTGTTTGCCACATACAAGCTGCAGCACTTTCCAGCTTCCCCTGCAGTGAGGAAGAAGCATGTGGCTGAGTTTGTCCAGTGGAATATGAGCAGAAGTGACAGGTGGCACATCTGCGTTAAGGCAGTTAAAGGCCAGTGTGCCTTCATCAGGGTTTCTCTCTTTCCTTTCAGAGCCCACATATTTAAGATTGCAACATCATGAGTTAAAGGAGCCAGGATTCCTGAGTTACTGCATGGGGGACTATGGCCAAGAAGAGCCCATTTAAACCACATCCGACTTTGGGAGTAAGAAATAAAGCTTTCTTTGTCGGGCACAGTGACTCACACCTGTAATCCCAGCACTTTGGGAGGCCGAGGCAGGTAGATCACCTGAGGTCAGACATTCAAGAGCACCTTGGCCAATATGATGAAACCCTGTCTGTACTAAAAATACAAAAATTAGCCAAACGTGGCAGCGGGCACCTGTAATCCCAGCTACTTGGGAGGCTGAGGTGGCAGAATAGCTTGAATCTGGGAGGCAGAAGCTACAGTGAGCCAAGATTGCACTGCCACACTCCAGCCTGAGTGACAAGAACGAAACTCCATCAAGAGAGGAAGAAAGAGAGAAGAAAGAGAGAAAGAAAGAAGGAAAGAAAGAAAGAAGGAAAGAAAGAAAGGAAAGAAAGAAAGAGAAAGAAAGAAAGAAAGAAAGAAAGAAAGAAAGAAAGAAAGAAAGA
>NC_045448.1:24673456-24677899 GCF_002776525.5 Piliocolobus tephrosceles
GAAAGAAAGAAAGAAAGAAAGAAAGAAAGAAAGAAAGAAAGAAAGAAGGAAGGAAGGAGAAAGAAGGAAAGAAAGAAAGAAGGAAGGAAGGAAGGAAGGAAGGAAGGAAGGAAGGAAGGAAGGAAGGAAGGAAGGAAAAAAGAAAAGAAATAAATCTGTCCTGTGTGAAGCATCTGAGTCTGCAGGATCCCTTGTTATAAAGTTAGAGAAGGTGATGTTGACTAATCCAATGGCTTTCTGAGATCATTAGAACCAAAAGTTAATCAGCTCTTCTTTACACCTGGCCCTTCTTTCAACACACTTTCATTCAACCCCAAGAATGCCCCAGGACTTGATAGACTACAGGGGTGAAGAGTAGGTTTCCATTAGGAGGGCCTTCCTGAGAAGGAGTTTTTCAGAAAATGAGAAAAATATGTGTTCTTTTGTCTGGGAAATTCTTTTTTCACTTCCTCCTTTTCCTAGAGGCTAAAAAGGCAACTTGGAATAAATCGGTTTATACTGCCAGACCGATAACAAATGTATAAGTAACATGTGAAGTGTTGACAGAGGCTCTGAAGAAACATAAAATAGGGTAATGGGATAAAGAGCAGAAGGAAGGTAATTACCATTTTATATAAAACAGTCAAGGTAGTCCCTCTGATAAAGTGGCATTTGGACAAATATCATATGGAAGAGCATAAGCCATGTGAATACCTGTGGGAAAGGGGTTCCAGGAAGAAGGAACAACAGGTGCAAAGGCTCTGGGGCAAGGGCAGAATGTGAGGAAAATTAAGTCATCCAGTGTAGCTGCAGCAGAGTCAAAAAGGGGCCAAGTGCTAACATATGGGGTCAGAGGGCTGGCCAGAGGCATACCCTGCAGGACCTTGCAGGCCAGGGAAAGGATTTCAGTTTTCTCTGAGAGAAAGTTGGTTCTGCTCTTTCCCACTTCAAATTATCTGTTTCAGTTTGTACCCAGCAGCCAGAATGACTCTCTTTCAACCCAAGTCATATTGCATCACCTATCTGCTCAAAGTCCCCACTGCATCTTCACATCAGAGTAAAATCCACAGTCCTCACAGTGGCCTCAAGGTCAGCCCTTCCTACGCGCTCTGGCCCCTGTTGCCTCTCTGACCTCAGCATTCTCCCACTCTGCCTTGTCCATGGTGCCCCCTGGCTGTTCCTCAAATTAAAACAAAAGAAAAAAAGTGACATCAGCAAAAATGGCAAAGACCTCTGAAAATTCTCTGCCTTAGAAGCAATTGGGAAAACTGGCAAAATTTGTCAAAATCAGTTTTTTCATGACTTTGGAAATAAACTAAACACTGGCACCAATCAGGATAGTATTTATGTGAAAAAAAAGTTGAATTTTGAAAAGAACAGAGTGATTTTAGGCATTTTAACCTGCCCTTTTTCCATCACTCTTGCACCAGCTCCATCTCCATGGAAACCTTGAAAACCAACAGCATTAAATCACACTAAAAACCATCAGTCTGGCAGGCCCTGGAGGGGTAGATTGGCGATGGAGTTCCCGCAAAGCCTAATTCCCAGACAACTATTATTACCTCACCTGAATGTGTGGTGCTTCCCTGAAAGACCCCATCTACAAGGCTGTCTTTATTTGACCTAATTCATAATATACCAGCTACAAAAATCCTTTTCCCTAGAAATGTTTGCCAAAACAAATTAGAGGCAATTGATTAACTTTGCAGCTTTGAGGCAGTGGAAACAGTTGGGGGAAACAACATACTAATCAAAAAAGCTTAAAAAGAAAAGCTGGGGAAGGAACTATCCACAGGGGATTTCAAAAGTTATGACATATAACTCGGATTCTAGAAGGTCATATGCATGTGTAGGGCTGTGCACATGCTCAGTAAAGACCGGAGAAAGCCCTGAACTCTCTGTCTGGGCTGACCTTGGGCTCTGGGCAAGCATGAAGTGAAGGCAAAGACAGAGTCATCAACGATCTGACTGAGTTTTGGAGACACACACACAGAGCCCCTAGGCAAACACTGGAAGAATTATTGGTTCCAGACATTTAAGAAAATCTCCATCCAATAATTAACTGACATTTAAGCTAACCAAGCAGAGACATCAGTGTTCACACACAACAAAGAATACAGACTTCAAAGAAATAGTTCAGAAAAGTCTTTAAAGAAACAATCACAAAAAGAAACAGCAACAAGCCAGAGGAATGGGGAGATAACCTGACTTCTAGAGTTGCCACATTGTATTATTTAATTTGTCTGTTTTTTTGTTTTTGTTTTTGTTTTTGAGATGGAGCCTCGCTCTGTTGCCCAGGCTGGAGTATAGTGGCACGATCTCGGCTCACTGCAAGCTCCGCCTCCCGGGTTCACACCATTCTCCCGCCTCAGCCTCCCAAGTAGCTGAGACTACAGGTGCCCACCGCCACACCCGGCTAATTTTTTGTATTTTTAGTAGAGAGTATTTTTAGTTTTACCATGTCAGCCAGAATGGTCTTGATCTCCTGACCTCATGATCCACCCGCTTCGGCCCCCCAATGTGCTGGGATTACAGGCATGAGCCACTGCACCCAGCCTAATTTGTCTGGTTTTTAATAAAATATTATGAGAGATACAAAGCAACAAGAAAAAGTATATCCCATACAGGGGTAAGGGAGTGGGGAAGCAGCCAATAGAGAAAATCCAAGCATTGTACTTACTAGACTACCACTTTAATTATTACAAATGAGTTAGAAGAACTAAAAGAAACCATGTCTTAAGAATTTAAAGAAAGTATAAGAAAGATATTGCCTAAAATAAACAATATCAATAGAGATAGAAATTATTAAAGAGGAGCCAACTGGAGAATCTGGAAGTAAAAAGTGTAATCATTAATTTAAAATTCACTAAAGGGGCTCAATAAAAAATCTGAGCAGGCCTAAGAAAGAATCAGCAAACTTGAAGATAGGACCATTGGGATTACTCAATCTGAGAAACAGAAAAATAAATGAATGAAGAAAAATAAACAGATCTTCAAGTACATGTGAAACACTGCCAGGCATACTAACATACGCTTGATATGGGCAGAAAAAAAAATTTGAAGAAATAATGGCTAAACACTTTCCAAATTTGATGAAATACATGAATCTGCACATTCAAGAGTTTCAAGAACTCCAGGCATGATAAACTCAAACAGACACTCAGTTACACTGTAGCCAAATTGTCAAAAACCAAAGATAGAGAATTTCATAAGCAGCAAGAAAAAAGTGACTCACCATGTACAAGGGACCTTCAGTAATATCCACGACTGATTTCTCATCAGAAACCATGGAAGCCAGAAAGCAGTGGGATGAAATTTTTTGTTTTTAGACAAGGTCTAGCTCTGTTGACCAGGCTGGAGTGCAGTGGTGTGATCATAGTTCACTGCAGCCTCAACATCCTGGGCTCAAGTGATCCTCACACGTTAGTCTCTCAAGTAGCTGGGACTACAGGTGCACACCACCACACCAGTGAAATTTTCATATCTTTTGTAGAGATAGGGTCTTGTCATGTTACTCAAGTGGTCTTGAACTCCCAGGTTCAAGCAATCCACCCACCTTAGCCTCTCGAAGTGCTTGGATTACAGGCATGAGCCACCATGCCCAATCCTGAATGAACTATTTAAAATGCTGAAAGGAAAAGTCAACCAAGAATTCTATAGCTAACTAAATTAAACATCAAGAATGAAGAAAACTTAAGATATTCCTAGATAAACAAATGATTAGAGATTTTGTTTCTAGTAGGCTTAATCTATAAGAAATGCTAAAAGGAGTCCTTCAGGTCAAAATGAAAAGGCATAGAAACTCAGAGCCATACGAAGAGATAAAGAACACTAGTAAAAGTTACACAGTAGTTGCACAGGTCAATATAAAAGCCAGTATCATTTGCTTTAAAATACCTCTAATTTTCTATATGATTTAAATGGCAAAATCATAACTAAAAATCTATGTTAATGGGCACACAATGTATAAAGATGTAATCTGCGATAATAACTATATAAAATGGAGGCATTGTATAGGAATACAGTACATACTTTTGAAACTAAGTTCATATTATTCAAACTAGTTTGTTATAAGTTTAAGATATTAATTGTGATCACCAGGACAACCACTAAGAAAATAAGTAATAATCCCAGCACTCTGGGAGGCCAAGGTGGATGGATCACTTGAGGTCAGGAGTTCTGACCAACATGGTGAAACCCTGTCTCTACTAAAAATACAAAAAATTAGCTGGGTGTGGTGGTGTGCACTTGTAATCCCAGCTACTAGGGAGGCTGAGGCAGAAGAATTGCTTGAACCCAGGAGGTGGAGCTTGCAGTGAGCCAAGATTGTGCTATTGCACTCCAGCCTGAGTGATAGAGTGAGACTCCATCTCAAAAAAAAAAAAAGAAAGAAAAGAAAAGAAGGAGGAGGAGGAGGAGGAGAAGAAGAAGGAGAAGGAGAAGGAGAAGGAGAAGGAGAAGAAG
>NC_045448.1:24677999-24928770 GCF_002776525.5 Piliocolobus tephrosceles
AGAAGGAGAAGAAGAAGAAGAAGAAGGAGGAGGAGGAGGAGGAGGAGACATGAACATATACAAGAATAAAATGCTTTACAGAAATAAGAGGGACTATCTGTAAAGAAACAGCAGGGAATTAAAATGAAACAGTAGAAAGTATCTATTTAACATCAAACAACGCAGCGATGGAAGAATATAGGAACATAAAAAAACTTAAGACATAGAGAAAACAAATAATAAAATGACAGAGGTAATTCCCAACATGGGAGTAAGTTACATTAGATGTAAATATATTAAACATTCCAAAAGCAAAGGATGTCAGATTTTTTAAAAGGACCCAAATATATACTACCTACAAGAGTTGCACCTTTTTTTTTTTTTAAAGCCATCTTTTATTTTAGATACAGAGAGTACATGTACAGGTTTGTTACATGGGTATATTGCACCCAGGTAGGGAGCATAGTACCAAATAGTTAGTTTTTCAATCCACTCATTCCTCTAATATTCTTCAGTATCTATTGTTCCTATGTTTATATCCATGTGTGCTCAACATTCAGCTTCCACTTAGCAGTAAGAACACGTGATAGTTTTCTGTTCCTGCATTAATTCGCTTAGGATTATGGCCTCCTGCTGCATCCATGCTGCTGCAAAGGACATGATTTCATTCTTTTTTATGGCTGCCTAGTATTTCATAGTGTATATGTACCACATTTTTCTTCTCCAGTCCACTACTGATGGGCACCTAGGTTGATTCCATGTCTTTGCTGTTTGAATAGCACAGCAATGAACGTACAAGTGCATGTGTGTTTTTGGTATAATGATCTATTTTCCTTTAGGTATATATTCAGTAATGGAATTGCTGAGTTGAATGGTAATTCTGTTGTAAGTTCTTTGAGAAATCTCCAAACTGCTTTCCACAGTGGCTAAACTAATTTACATTCCCATTAACAGTATATAAGTATTCCCTTTTCTCTGCAGCCTCACCAGCATCTGTTGTTTTTTGCCTTTTCAATAATAGCCATTCTGACTAGTATAAGATGGTATCTCATTGTGGTTTTGATTTGCATTTCTCTGATGATTAGTGATGATGAGTATTTGTTCATGTTTGTTAGCTGTTTGTATGTCTTTTGTGAAGTGTCTGTTTCTTGCTTGTTCGTTTAAGTTCCTTACAGATTATGAATATTAAATCTTTGTTGGACGCATAATTAGTGAATATTTGCTCCTATTCTGTAGGTTGTCTGTTTGCTCTGTTGATGGTTTCTTTTGCTGTGCAAAAGCTCTTTAGTTTAATTAGATTCCATTTGTACATTTTTATGTTGCAGCTGCTTTTGAGGACTTAGCCAAAAATTATTTGCCAGGGCCAATGTCAAGAAGGCTATTTCCTAGGTTTCCTTCTGGAATATTTATAGTTTGAAGTCTTTCATGTAAATCTTTAACAGATTTTGAGTTAAAATTTTAATATGATGAAAGGTAAACATATAGTTTCATTCTTCTGCATATGGCTACCCATTTATCCCAGCACCATTTATTGAATAGGGAGTCCTTTCCCCATTGCTTGTTTTTGTCAGCTTTGTCAAAGATAGGATGATTGTAGATGAGCAGCTTTGCTTCTAGGTTCTGTATTCTATTCCGTTCATCTGTGTGTTTACCATGCTATTTTGGTTACTGTAGCCTTATAGTAAAATTTGAAGTTGAGTAGCGTGACTAGAACTGATAAATAATTTTAGAAAGCTTTCAGGATATAAAATCAATGTTCAAAAATCAGTAGCATTTCTATACACCAATAATATCCAAGCTGAGAGTCAAACAAGAACACAGTTTCATTTACAAAAGCCACAAAGAAAATAAAATACGTAGAGATACAGCTAATCAAGGAAGTGAATGATCTCTACAAGAAGAACTACAAAACACTGCTGAAAGAAATCAAAGATGATGCAAATAAATGGAAAAACATCCCATCTTTATACATTGGAAGAATCAATATCTTTAAGATGACCACACTGCCCAAAGTGATTTACAGATTCAATACTAGTCCTATCAAGAGTTACACTTTGGATTCAAAAATGAAAATAGGTTGAAAATTAAAGAATTTTTAAAATGCCAAAGGTAACTAGAGTATAAGACCAGAGAGTTTAAGGCAAAAAAAATGTTAATAAAGATAAGTAAGAATATTTACAATGATAAACAGACAATGTTAATAAATATCTAACAATGAAGCCCCATAAGACATGAAGCAAAAACTGACAGAAATAAAGAGGTAAATAAACCATTTAAAAATAATATTTTGAGACCTCCACATCCCACTTTAATAAGGAAAAGAGCAACTAGATAGCATATCAAAACATCAAAAATATACATGACTGATAAGACCTGAACAGCACTATTAACCAACTAGATTTAACAGGTATCTATAGAGAACTTCACTCAACAGCAGAATACATGTTCTTCTCAAGTGCTCACGGAATATACTTAAAGACAGATCATATATTAAACCACAAAACAAGTCTCAATCATTTTTAAATGATTAAAATAATAAAAAGTATTTTTTTCACTATATGGAATGAAATTATAATCAACGAAAGAGAAAACGTAGTGAGTTCACACATATATGAAAATTAAACACACTCCTAAGTAACCAACAAAACAAATTAGAAATTACAAAGGAAATTATAAAATACTTTGAGATGTGTGAAAATATAAACACAACACAACAAAAAAGTCTGACCAATAAAAACAAAGGCAGAAGACTCAAATTACTAAACTCAGGAATGAAATGCTTTACGGAAGTAAAAGTAAATATAAGGGAATATTACAAACAATTGTATCACAGCAAATTGGATAACCTAGATAAAATAGAAAAATTCATAGAAAGACACAAACTACTGAAATCTCAAGAAAAAAATAGAAAATCTGACAGTCCTGTGAAAAATAGTTTGAATAGGTAATCAAGGCACTTTCCTCAAAGAAAAACCCAGAATCAGATGTCTTCAGTGTTGAATTCTACCAAACATTTAAAGAAGAATTAATACCAATCCTTCACAAATTTTTTCAAAACACAGAAGAGGAAGAAGAGCTTCCCAATTCATTCTATGAGGTCAGTATTTCACTGATACCAACCAAAGACATCACAAGAAAACTACAGACAAAAATCTCTCATGAATATAGATTCAAATAGCCTCAACAAAATACTAGAAGACCAAATCTAGTAACATGTAAAAAAGACCAAGTGAGTTTTATCCCAGGAATGAAACATTGGTTCAACATATGAAAATTCAACAGTACAATACACCATGTTGATATAGTAAAGGACAAAAATGCATAATCATCTCATTTGCAAAATCTAAAGCCCTTTCATAATAAAAAAACACTCAACAAACTAAGAATACACATAAACTTTTTCAACCTGTTAAAGTACATCCACAAAAAAAAAAAAAAGAGAAAAGAAACCTAGGGCTAACTTTATACTTAATGATGAAAGAATAAAAACTTTCCCCTGAAGATCAGAAATGAGAAAATGATGCCCTTGCTTATCACTTATATTCAGGATTGTACCTCACATCAGGACAATTAGGAAAGAAAATGAAATAAAAAGCATCCATATTTGAAAAAAAGGAGAGAAAACATTTATATTTGTAGATGGTACTGAATATAATAATACACACACACACACATATGCACACACATGAACTATCAGAACTAATAAGCAGGTTCAAAAGGTTGAAAGATATAAAATCAATACACAAAATATAAAATACAGCATACCAAAAATCAAGTGTATTTCTACAGTACCAATGAACAATCCAAAAGTAAATTAAGAAAACAATTCCATTTTAAAAGCATCAAAAAGAATAAAATAACAAAGATGTGCAGGATTTGCACACTGAAAACATCATTAAAAGAAATTAAAGACCTAAATAATTGAGGAGATATCCTCTGTTCCTAGAAAGAAGATTTGATATTGTTAAGGCAGCTGTACTCCCCAAATTGATCTACAGATGCAAAGCAATCTCTATCAAAACTCCAGCTGAATTTTTTGCAGAAATTGACAGATTCTAAAATTCATATGGAAATGCGAGGGACTCAGAATAACCAGCACAATCTTTGGAAAATAAGAACAAAGTTAGATGACTCACAATTCACTATATCAAAACCTACTACCAAGCTATAGTAATCACGACCAAGTAGAATTGACATTGGGATATGTAGAGAGAAAAATCAAATAGAATGAAGAATCCAGAAATAAACTCATATATTCTACCAGTAATTAATTTAAGACAAGAATGCCTGACAATCTTTTCAACAAATGGTATTTGGTCAAGTGGATATCCACATATAAAAGAATGAATTCATACCCCTGCTTCACACATATACGAAAATTAGCTCAAAATGTATTAAAGACCTAAATTTAAGAGTGAAAACTCTAAAACTTTTCAAAGGAAATACAGGTATAAATCTTCATGACCTTGGATTAGTCAGTGGTTTCTTAGATATGATACCTAATGCAGAAGAAACCAAAGAAAATATAAATAAATTGGACTTTATCAAAATTAAAATATTTGTTTTTGAAAGTACATTAGTGGTTGCCAGGGACTGGGAGAAGGTGAGAGAATGGAGAGTGACTAACAATGGCATGGAGTTTCTTTTATTAAAATATTTTTTAAAATATTTTAAAAATATCTTTATTGAGATAATGATTATATATTTTTTGAGATATAAAGATATACCTTTATTGAGATAAGAATCAATAATAAGGCCTGGGGTGGTGGCTCACACCTGTAATCCTAGCACTTTGAGAGGCTGTGGCGGGTAGATCCTTTGAGGTCAGGAATTCCACACCAGCCTGGCCAACATGGTGAAACTACGTCTCTACTAAAAATACAAAAATTAGCTTGGTGTGGTAGCGCGTACCTGTAATTCCAGCTACACCGGAGGCTGAGGCATGAGAATTGCTTGAATTCAGGAGGCAGAGGTTGCAGTGAGCCAAGATCTAGCCACTGCACTCCAGCCTGAGTGACTGAATGAGGCTCTGTCTTAAAAAAAAAAAAAAAGATATAATCATTCACATTTTATACAATTCACCTGAAGTGTACAATTCAACGGTTTTTAGTATATATTTCAGAGTTGTGCATCCATCACTATGATCAATTTTAGAACATCTTAATATTCTGAAAAGAAACACTACACCCGTTAGCCATCACCACCCAATTCCCCTTCCTTTATAGTCCTAGGTAACCACTAGTCTATGTTCTGTCTTTATGGATTTGCCTCTTCTGGACATTTTATATAAATAAAATCATACAATATGTGGTCCTTTCTGACTGGCTTCTTTAACTCCGTGTAATATCTTCAATGTTCATCCATGTTGTAGCATGTATTAGTACTTCCTTTCTTCTTATTGCCAAATAACATTCCATTGCATGAACATACCACATTTTATTTATCTGTTCATTAGTTGATAGACACGTGGATCATTTCTGCTTTTTGACTAGTATGAGTGATGCGGATACAGGGTTTTTTTGTGGAATGAAGAAAATATCCTGAAATTAGGTAGTGGTGACTTTGTGAATATACTAGAAACCACTAATTTGTAGACTTTATGACATGTCAATTATATCTCAAAAAAAAAAAAAAGACATACTATATTTTATGGCCTTTTCACTTGCTCTTTCCTCTTTTGGAATCACCATCCTTAGATATCCTTCTGGCTTCCTTTCTACCTACTCTAATTTCACCTTTCAATGTGTCCTCCCCTTGCCATACATAATATATTGTATGTATTTATATATCCTATATAGTTTAGTACTTCTTTTCTTTATTGTCTACCTTCCCCCATTAAAACAGCACTTGGAATAATGCCTAGCACAAAATAGCCAACAAATGTTCTTTAAATGAATACATTAGAGGATTTTGTGCAGAGTTGACAAGACCTATCTTAGGTTTTAACAGAATCACTCTGGCTATGTGTTCAAATAGACACCAGGAGAGAGAGAGACAGTAAAAACAGGAAGACCACTTAAGGTTATTGCCATAACTCTGTTGCAAGATCAAGATGTTGATAGCTTGGACTACATGTTCCGACAACTTTTTTTTTTTTTTTTTTGAGACGGAGTCTTGCTCTGTCGCCCCGGCTGGAATGCGGTGGCCGGATCTCAGCTCACTGCAAGCTCCGCCTCCCGGGTTTACGCCATTCTCCTGCCTCAGCCTCCCAAGTAGCTGGGACTACAGGCGCCCGCCACCTCGCCTGGCTAGTTTTTTGTATTTTTTAGTAGAGACGGGGTTTCACCGTGTTAGCCAGGATGGTCTCGATCTCCTGACCTCGTGATCCGCCCATCTCGGCCTCCCAAAGTGCTGGGATTACAGGCTTGAGCCACCGCGCCCGGCCTCCGACAACTTTTAAAACAGAAACAACTGGTTTTAACTTGTCCTAGGACAGGTTTTCAAATATTTTCTCCCATCCTGTATGTTGTCTGTTTACTCTGTTGATGGTTTCTTTTGCTGTGCAGAAGTTCTTTAATTAGGTCGAACTTGTCAATTTTTGTTTTTGTGGCAGTTGCTTTTGAGGACTTAGCAATAAATTATTTGCCAAGGGCTGATGTAAAGAAGAGTACTTCCTAGTTTTTCTTCTAGGATTTTTAGTTTCATTCTTACATTTAAATCATTAAAGCATTTTGAGCTAATTTTTGTAGATTGTGAAAGATAGGGATCCAGCTTCAATTTTCTGCATATGGCTAGCCACTGATCCCAGCACCATTTATTGAATAGGGAGTCCTTTTTCCATTGCTTTCATCTATCTTGTCAAAGATGAAATAGATGTAGGTGTGCAGCTTTATTTCTGAGTTTTCTATCTGTTTCATTGGTCTATGTATCTGTTTTTGTAATAGTATCATGCTGTTTTGGTTACTGTGGCTATATACTATAGTTTGAAGTTGACTAATGTGATGCCTCTGGCTTTGTTTTTCTTGCTTAGAATTACTTTGGCTATTTGGGCTTTTTTTCGTTGTTCCATATGAGTCAACCCAGTTGCCCATCGGTGGCAGGGTAGATAAAGAAAATGTGATACATATACATCATGGAATACTACACAGCCATGAAAAAGAAGGAATGTCCTTTGCAGCAACATGGTTGAAGCTGAAGGCCATAATCCTAAGCAAATTAACGCAAGAACAGAAAACCAAAATTGCATGCTCTCACTTATAAGAGGGAGCTAAACATTGAGCACATATGGACATAAATATGAGAACAATACACATTGTAGACTACTTGAGGATAGTGGAAAGGGGCTGGGTTTAAAAACTACTTATTGGGTACTATGCTCACTACCTGGGTGACAGGATCCATACTCCAAACCTCAATGTCACACAATATTCCCATGTAACAAATCTGCAAATGTACTGCCATGAATTTGAAATAAAAGTTGGGGGAGAAAAAAAAACCTGAAAAGCATGATTAAGAAATTTTGGAAACTATGAGGGTGAATTAAATGTCAATGAAGAATTAAGATAATTTTTCACAGGAGACACAGGGCCTGGCATGCCTTTGAAGGAAAATGTAATCAGTGCCCAACTGTGAATTGTTTCCATGTGTTTGTCAGCAACCTAATAAAATAATACAAAAGTGTTGACGATGTCCCAGCCCTAGATCTGCCAACTCAGGGTGCTAAGCAGCCCACCAGGCTTGAGATATCCAGAATCTATTTCTTTCTACTGCTCTGGGACAAACCTTTAACCCTCAGAGTCGGGATGATAGGAATTCACTTCAGTGGAGACTTTGCCTTTTTCTCCACCAATGTGTTTCTCATTCTTCCCCAACACATGCAGAATATAAACGCCTTCTTTTCTCTGCTGGGGCCTCCTTCTTTTACACAGAAAAGTGTCCAACTTCCCTGTCACTGAAAGGGTTATGAGAAAGGGTTTTATTGTTTTAAGTATAAAACAAGTTTAATAATGGAAAGGCCTAGCGTTTATTCAAATCCATAGGCCAACACTCTGACCCTCTGGTACTATGGGGATATTACAGGGGCAATTCTGGGCCCAGCCTCAGACAGGGTAATGGTCTTCACCAGGACAAATGAACGTATATTGGCCACATCATTGACAAAGACTTATATTTCACTTCTCAATGTTTTGTAGTGTTCAGCGGATTATAAGGATGCTTTTACCAGAGATGTTCTCCTTAAGGCCATCAGTCTATTTGGGGAAGAAATAAGCACAAGTCACCCCACCCAGCGCAATTGTTAGGTATTTCTGAGCCTGTTCATCGGAAAGACTCTCACCATGGAGTGCCCAATATTTTATCTTGATATTTCACAGAGAACATCTGGTGAAATAATGTGTGCTCATTCTGGGAGGTCTCAACTACACAATTCCCTATATGTCTCTTGGTTGGCACCCGTCTGATGCTCCTAAGCCTCTAAGGCATCACACACACACACACACACACACACACACACACACACACACACAGAGCAATGTGTTTCCATTATTAGAAAGTGACTTCCCAATCCGGCTCTGAGAACCAGTTACTTCAAATCTTCATTTTTTCATCCATCCATTCATTCATTCATCCATCACTCATGGATTAATTTATCCAAAATTTCCTAAGGGCTTTCTGTATGCCAGGCATGACGATAAACATCAGAAATAGGTGTGCTGCCCTCAGGGAGTGTGCAGTCCAGTAAATGAAACAGAAATATTATTTGACCACAGGTCAGACACAGGGACACAGAGGAAGGGCTGTGAAATTCTGTCTGCCAGGAATGGGAAGACCTCACAGAGGTCAAAGCACTTAAGCTGTGTCTTAAAAAATGGGTAAGAATTGCTGAGAGAGAGAATTTAAAGGGTGTTCTCTTGTGTGGATCATTAACTGTTTTCAGAGTTTTGATTTTCCTATTCTTTGTGGAACCTGACCATACACCAGTTTATAATTAACTATATTAAACCCTCAAGTTTCCCTAAGAGGCTGAGAGTCACCACCAGGGTTGGCTGCTTGTAGCTACAATGCTCTGGCACTGGGTGGCTGTAGCTTGTTCTGTAAGTACCAAACCCTGAGTCAGTCGACCCCAGGAGAGTCCGTCTCATTCCCCAGGCCCATCTCATTCTAGAAAGATCTCTGATCACTCAGTGTGAGACAGGGCCTGTGTATTCTCAGTTACTATATGGCTGTGTTAATCTCACTTATTGTTCAATTTAGAAAAGAAGCAAGTGGGTCTCTAGGGGCCTTTCACCAGCACCTATACTTGCCCATGCCTGTCCTTAGGCCTCTTTTCTTTCCCCTCCAGGGTGGTATGTTAGTCCATTCTCATGCTGCTATGAAGAAATACCAAGAATGGGTAAGTTATAAAGAAAAGAGGTTTAATTGACTCATGGTTCTGCATGGCTAGGGAGGTCTCAGGAAAATTACAATCATGGCAGAAGGCACCTCTTCACAGGGCAGCAGGAGGGAGAATAAGCGCAAGCAAAGGAAATGCCAGATGCTTATAAAACCATTAGATCTCATGAGAAGTCATTATCATGAGACCAGCTTGGGAAAACCGCCCCCATCATTCAATTACCTCCCACCAGGTCCCTGCCATGACACGTGGGGATTAGGTAGTGTATTAGTCTGTTTTCACATGCTGGTAAAGACATACCCAAGACTGGGCAATTTACAAAAGGAAGAGGTTTAATGGGCTTACAGTTCCAAGTGGCTGGGGAGGCCTCACAATCACGTTGAAGGCAAGGAGGAGCAAGTCACATCATACATGGATGGTAGCAGGCAGAGAGAGAGAACTTATGCAGGGAAACTCTGCCTATAAAGCCATAAGATCTCGTGAGACTTATTCACTGCCACAAGAACAGCATGGGAAAGACCTGCCCCCATGACTCAACCTCCCACCAGGTCCCTCTCACAACATGTGGGAATTCAAGATGAGACTTGGATGGGGACACAGTCAAACCATATCATGGGGATTACAATTCAAGATGAAATTTGGGAGGGGACACAGCCAAATCGTATCAGGTGGTGAAAGCCCTCACTCTCACACTGAATTTCCCTGAACACAGTGTCTCCCCCCACCCCACACCTCGTTTTCTAATATAGTAAATAATGAGGCTGACAGCTAGAAGACCAAGGCTCCTCCAGCTTATAGGAGTGAACATTTTGAGGATGGTGCAAAGATGGGATAACAATATATTTTCCCACATATGGGGGAGGCCATCTGTTTTGCCCATAGTTGGGTATTCCTTCTTTGCTTCATAAGAACTTCAAAATTAATTTATCTCTAATCTGTGCTGTCAGTCACCAAATCTTCCAACTTGCTCAGGTCCTCTACCAACAGACACTTCATTTACCTGTAGCTGTTGGATACAAATACTTGAGACGCTCCTTAGAGGGGAAGCTGGTTGCATACTGTTTTCTGGAATTCCTCTCAACTGCAGTAGTCCTCTAGCTCAGGACATTCACTCTCAGGGCATGGGTGTCTTGTTATACCCTTTCCTACAGAGGCCAAATCACCAGGGGACAATTGGCAGGTGGACTGAAGAACAGGGATATGCAAATAGATTCCCAAGGAGCTGTGATATCTAAGGCAGAGGAAAAGGATCTCACAGCGGAGAGTGGATGTAGCCAGATGGTTGCGGGGGAATTAAAGGAGTGAAGGGTGACAAGGCAGTCTCTCCACAAGGGAGCAGTGGCACCAAGTGTCAGCTGCCACAAAAAGGTCAGTTAGGCAAGATCTGAATCCTTGAGAAATTGGGAGGCTGCTGATGAGCTCCACAAGAGCAGTTCTAGTGAAGTGGTAGAGGTGGCAGCCTGGTTGCAGGGAATAACACAGAGAGTGAATGGCGGGGGTGATGGTTGCACAACAATGGAATTTTCTTAATGCTGCTGAAATGTACACCTAAAATGGTTAAAATAGTAAATTTCATGCTATATACATTTAACCACACACACACACAAAAGACTAGAAAGTGGTCAAAAAAGAGACAGAGAGAGACTGATGGGACATAGGGAAAGAAGAGGGCTAGAAAGAAAGAAGATGGAAGCGATTTGGTCATAAGTTTCTATTTTGCTTTAGGGAGGGAGCAACTTGAGCAAGTTCATAGGCCAAGGCAGGGGGAGTTGCTAAACACACATGACAGAGGACTTGATGGTCCGAAAGAGGGAAATGGGGAAAATGAATCAAGGACAAAGTAGAGTGACTGATCTTAGAAAGGAACTGTATTTGCATCATCTTCCGAAATCAGAGGGGAAGTGGGGAGGATGTGGAGCAGGAGAGATGCAGACACTGAAGCATGGAGGAGAGGGGAGAAGGAAGGCTGGGCTTCTGAGCTTAGTGGGCTGTGACAGTAAGGGGATTGGTGGGGCAGACAAGGCTGAAACCACCACTGTGGGGCTGGATAAGGTGATCACTCACCAATATGTAAAAGGCCCTGATTTTTTGTACTGAGTTTATCAAGTAGCAAAGGGCAATGAGGAAATGCTTCTTCTGGTGAGTCTTTTCTGGTGAGTCTTTCTATCTTTTCTTGATCACTTGCTCTCAGCTGTGAATTAATTGTCCTGATTCCAGCTGCCAGAGTCTCCTCCGGAGAAAACCTAGACAAATGTTCCTCCACCCATTAGGCCAGTGTCTCCAGGAGCCTCCAGGCTGACTTAGCTAGAGTCATCAACAAAATTCAGACTGGACTCCCAGGCTAAGCTCTGGGCCACCAGACACAGGTGTGAGGACAATCCCAGGAGCAACCTTGGCAGCACATCCAGCACAGCTGCTGAGACCAGGAGGCTTGCAGTCACTGGGCCCCATAACTTGGGCTTCCTGTTTAATCAACAAAGACAATATACACACATCAGGCTGGGCAAGACCAGTGTCAGGATTCTCCCTTTGATTTCTGCTTTTCCTCTTTTATTATCACATGGTTGTCATGATTGCTATTATTACTGTTATCATCACCATTATCACTGTAGTTGAATTCAACCCCATGGGATGTGGAGTCCAACACAGAATATAGATGCAGCATAAAAGCATTTTTATCTAGCCTGCCTCGTATATTAAGTTTCAGCTTTATAGGATTAAAACCAGCTGAGGTCTGAGGGCTTCCTCAGGCCCACTTGACTACCTTCAGGCACCCTGTGTGGTTTGCCACCCACAGTGGAGAAGACGCTTCTGGGATGCAGATGGCAGAGGATTGGAAAGACTGGCAGGCAGGTGGTTGGAGAAGCCTCTCATAGCTTCTCAGGCCTGAAGCCATGGGATCCTAAACTCCGCTGCTCAACGTCAACGTTATTCAAATCCCAGACCTCAGGCAAGACTCTGAGGGACAAGAAAACCCAAGAGGCAAGAGAAAAGGGAAGGATAAGGGCCCTGCACCGATGGAGGAAATAGGGGCTAGTGTTGGGAAGTGGGACAGGCCTGGCTTAAGGCAAACCTCACCATCATTTGCAGGCTACAGGCATTTGTGCTAGCCTAAGAGAGGTGCAAAGGGGGAAGAAATCAAAGAGCAAAACCCATCATCACGGTCTGGGTTTGACCAGCAGAAATAAGCCCCTGGGAAAATGAACACTATATGCCCCTACCCTACTCCCTGCATTTCTCTTTGGAATTATGGCAGTATCCCTGGGGCTTCTGGCAGAACTGATGCACTTCGTGGCTGGAGTTCTGAAGCTGGAAGTCCAAGACAACAAAGACGCTCTACTCCAAACCCACCTCACCCCAACAAGGCCTGCTGTACTGAAAGTCTCTCTTCGTGGAATAATTCCCTGTTGGAAACATTTATTTCTTTGAGAAAATACATTTATCAAATTCTCACATGCACCTGCTTAAAACACAAGGCCTCTGAAGGATTTTATTCTGAGTAAAATTTTACTCTATTAGAAATGATATTCACACTATGAATGAGTTTCAGTTCTCTGATAGGCAGTGTCTTCATCCCATTGGGCTGCTATAATAAAATACTGTAAACTGGGCAGCTTATAAACAACAAAAATTTATTTCTTACAGTTCTGGAAGCTGAAGTCCAAGATCAAGGTGCTGGCAGATTCAGCATCTGGTGAGGATCCATTTTCTGGTTCGCAGATGGTGCCTTCTTGCTGTGGTCTCAGAAAATGGCAGGGGTTACCTAAGCTCTCTGAGGTCTCTTTCCTAAAGGTACCGATCCCATTCATGAGAGCTTTGTGCGTATGACCTAATCACCTCCCAAAGTCCCCACCTCCTAAAGCAATCACCTTGGAAGCTAGGTTTCAACATAGGAATACTGAGGAGACATAAACATTCAGATCACAGCAGGAAGAGAACTGGGGGTATGTGGTGGTAGAGTGGTGGATTGGGAACTCAGACAGGATAAAGGCCTTGACACTGCTCATAGGCAACATTCCTTGGACTTCATAATGATCTCCAGAAGGCATTTAAAGACCACTTTCAACTCTAAATTTCCAGAGGCTGTGATGAGTGTCTCTTAGAATCTGGATTCCAACCCAGAGAGCCCTGGTTAGAAAGTATATGTTCTTCCAACTTTACTTCATTCTGCAATTCTCTTTTACATGCTCCTCCAGGATGGCTCCTAGGACAGCCGCAATCCCTGGTTATCTTAGGAGTTGGGTGTTCCCATTGTCCATACTTAAGAGGATGGATTGAAATCACCAAGTCTGCAGAAATGAAAAGAGAGGAAATCAAGCCTGTTGCACAGATCCTTGTCCTTCTAACCCAGTTTGTGCTCATCTTTCCTAGAGGAAGGATCCAGGCAAAACCCAAGGGCCAGGACACCATGTTTTCAGAGAAGCTCTTGATATCCTGGGAGCTCTTACTGATGCTGTGAGAGGAGAAGTGGACAAGGCTGGGGAAGCTGGAGAAGAGAACCTAGTCCCATCCTGGAAGTAGACGAATGTCATTCTGATATCCCAAAAAGGAATAGAAATTGATTTATTAAGGGAAAATCTGACTTAGGAATGAGAAGAATAGACTTCTATATGAACGGTATAGAAATGTAAGATCAGAAGGAAGAAGTGGCAAAAGAATAAAAAATACAAGCAAGATATTTAAAATGAAGACAAATTACATGAAGATGCTAAGAACAATGAGCTATGTCTTTGGAGAATATCTAGCCTCTAATTTGCATTTCCTTCAAGAATAAAGAAATAATTATGGCCAGGTGTTGCAATCCCAGCATTTTGGGAGGCCAAGGTGGGAGGATCGCTTGAGCCAAGTTCAAGACCAACCCGGGCAACATAGTGAGATTCTGTCTCCACTTAAAAAGGAAAAAAAAAAAAAAAGGAACACTCTTGAGGGTTTCTCTGAGATCTAAGCCTATTTGACAGGTCATGAGTGAAGAGAGGCAACAGGATTCCCCAAGCACGTGCACTTAAGGAAGTTTTGTGACACTGAGTGGTAAGGATGGAGTCAAATCTAACTGGATTCCACCATATTAGACCATTCCATCCATTTGGTTAATAAGTGTATGTGAGTTCATGTCATATTTCTGCAACTTACAGCCTTGTGACTTTGGTCAAGTTTATCTAAACTATCTGGATCTTAGTTTCTTCTTCAATAAAATAGATTTACTATTACCTCATATATTTGTTGAGAAATCTGCGTTAAATAAGATGATGTGATAAACACATACTATTAATAATATACTTAACATATCATAAATCCTCAAAAATGTGATCATCCTACTTACTCATTTTGATGTCTTGCATTTAATTATGTTTCCTGAAGCAAAATGTCGAAGACACTCAAAAGTTAGAGTGAACTTGAAAACTAGACAAAGGCCAGTTAACATCTATAGAGGTCCAGCTTAGCTTCCATACAGTGGTTTGACAAACCCTAAAATGACCTGAAAATAGATCCCACTTCCCCCAGCCCCCATCACCATTACATAACGTTTAGTTTATTGCTTTAGTGTTCAACCCCCTTGAGGTGGGACTCTGAGCCTGTGAAATGGCATGCTGCAGTCAGAGTGTGAGTGAATCTGGGTTTGTCTCTCCATTGAACATGGTGAACAGCTGGAACACGGCCATTCCCCTCTGTGCTCCAGCATCACTATCACTTAAGCTCCATAGTCAGAATTACCTCAGTGGTGTAGTGTGCAGTGTGGGTTTTCATTGAGCATGAAAATAATATGTGATAAGTTCTTCATTAAATAGGCTTACAGTGATGAGGACAAAGTGTTCTACAGAGCAAACATTAAACTCAGTTCTTTACTGTTCTTCGTATTTTTTGTAGAGCAAATCACTTCCCAGTGGGATTTCTCCATTGTGATGATCATGGAAATTAAATGGGAAATGCACATTTTTATGCTACATTCAATTTTTTTAACAAATACACGTAGAATAAGGTCAATATACATGTAATGTGTACTATGAATATATAAAATACCATATGTTACATAATGTAATTTATATAAAAATGTGTTATATATTATACGTAAAATATCATGTGTGTATAAAATATTACAAAGATCACATAGTAATTGTGGTAGCAGTGCTCACCATATGATCCATTTGCTCTTATTCTTGCTTACTTCTGCCCAATGGACTCTGGTCAAAAATGATATTGTTGCTTTCAGACCCAACCATAGAAGGGCAGCTCTAATTTCTCTATGCCCCTTTCTTCTGCCTCAGTGAATGTGGAGTGTTCTAAGTGGATGTAGCTACACACGATAGTGAAACATCAATCAACTGGATCTCTGGAGCAAAAGCCCTTCTCCCACCCCATCCCTTTGCTGACCCACAAGGGACAGGTAGTGATGGCAGTGGTGGCCCGTCTGGAGCAGCCACTGCCAAGACGCTGGCTGCAGTCAGGGAGGTGGAGCTGGGGCTGCATGCTTTGCAAACCGGTGGGGCGGGAACTAGCAGGAGCCCTGCCCCCTATCGAGTTGGCAGGGCAGGAGCCCTACGCTGCTGGGCACAGCTGCAGCCACCCTGCCAGGGCTCTGGGAATCCCTGAGCTCTGGGGGCCCAGGAAGCGCTCTCTACCCCTGCACGCTCAGAAGTGCCTGCTCCCACTCCAAACCTCTCCCTGCTCCCAGTGCCCACTCCACTGTGGAGGACAGTTGTGGTCAAGCCCAGATGCTGTCCTGACCTGGCCAGGTGTGCACATGCTCCGGGCTGCATTGACATGCCAGACCCCTGCCACCTCAGCCCCCTCCAGACTTTGGACGCTGACAAGCACAGGAGAAAGGTGGGAGCTGGGGGAGCCGAGGGCAGCTCCGCATGGGCCTGCAGGCGCCCCTCCGCAGGAACAGCCTGGGCACCGTGGAGGGCATATTGATGATAGAAGGCAGACAGATTTCTGGATGGAAAGGGATGGGTCCCCGCTGAAACCCCACCTTCAAATCAGGAACGGCCTGAAGCCTGGGGGTTGGGCTGCCAGTTCCAGGTGAAGTCCGGGGCTTGAAGAAAGGACTACATTACTGACGGTTCAGCCAATAAGATGGTCCTTTTTCCAGGCCCACCCATGGCCACCCATGGACCAATCAGCACACACTTCCTCCTTTCTGAGCCTATTAAAATCCAGAACTCAGCCAAACTCACAGAGGTCACGACTACCAGCTGCTGAAAGGAGCAATGCTCTTTGGGTCTCCTGAGAGCTGGTCTGTCTCTCAATGAAGCTCTCCACCTTGTTCACCCTCCAGTTGTCTGCCTACTTCATTATTCCTGGATGTGGGACAATAACTTGGGACCTGCCAAGTGGTGAGACTGAAAGAGCTGTAGCACAAACAGAGCTGAAACACACCACCTGCTCACCACATTGTGGGTGATGACAAGGAGAGAACAGACGTGGCCCTTTGGGAACCCCAGACTTAGGGGCTCCCAAGGCCAGGGCTGTGACACCCTCTTTGGGGTGCTGCGATTCCTGGTGTCTCCAAGCTTCTGGGGGCCACCATGTTCCCCAGTGCCCACAATGGAAGCTGCTTGTGGTAGGCCTGGTTCAGCCACAGTCTTGCATGCAGCTGGCGCTTGTACCAGTGTCTGGAGCTGCCCACTCTGACACAGCTGGCATGCTTGGCTGTGCACAGTGGCCAGACCCCATGCTCACTTGCTCACACACCTCTTGCCACTCTGTGCCTGGCTCGCCCATGGCAGGCATGGGATCCAGTCTGGTAGTGCTAGCCGAACTCAGCCTGCCAGGCCAAGTGGGCAGAATGAGCCCAGTGGGCCTGAGCAAAACTCAGGCAAAGGCTGCACCAGTTACAGAGGTTTATGGCTGGAAAAGTGATAACCTAAGTATCATGTGACAGTAGCATAAGGGCTACACCTCTGCTGTGCTAAGCCACTGGATATCATAATTAATTTGTTATCACAGCAAAACTTACCCTGACTAATGTAGTAACTATTTCTTGGAACTATCTAAACCAAACCTCGACTAGAGCTTTAAGATCAGAGTCAAGAGTAGCAGGTTTTAGGAGCAGTAATTGCATTCTATTATTCTTTTCTCAAATGGATTTTTAAAAATCAGCTAGTAACTTTCAATTACTCTCTTAAATCTAAAAAAAAAAAGTGCTTTTCATATAATTCCAAACTCTTGAATCTGTATGAGGGTGACATGCTTTTCTTTCCTTTTTTTTCCCATTTCTTGTTTAGTTTTTATTTCCTTCTGGAATTTTTTTAACTTTTAATTTTTGTGGGTGCATAGTATATATATATATATATATATGGGGATACATGAGATGTTTTGATAAAGTCATGCAATGTATAATAATCACATCATGGAAGATGGGGTACCAACCCCTCAAGCATTTATCCTCTGGGCCACAAACAATCCCGTTATACTCCCCCAGTTATTTTAAAATGTACAATAAAATTATCATCAACCAATGCCATCCTGTTGTGCTATCAAATACCATGCCTTATTCACTCATTTCAACTATTTTTTTTGTATCCATTAACCATCCCCACCTCCTCCTCACCCTGCCATTACCCTTCCCAGCCTGTCGTAACCATCTTTCTACTCTCTTGAAATGCTTTTAAGTCTTCAAAGTTCCACTTATTTTTAGACTATCCTTCAAGCAATGGGACTTTCTGTAATAACTAATAAGGACATCCCAAATATAGTGTTCCAGAATTAGAAGGCAGAAGATTTGGAGTTATGTTTCATTTGTGTTACAGAAGGAATTCACCAGATATTTTTGTAAAGTTAAGGTAATTTTGTAAAGTTAAGGTAATTGAGCTAATGTTTATAATATAAAATACTGATAACAATTTAAAAAACAGAGCATCTCTCTGCCAGCTTCATGATTTATGTGAGACAACGTGGTGAAGGAAGACTGTTTCACAATTCGTCCAACCCAGCTGGTTCCAAGGAAGAGACAAACACATGTCTGTGGTTAGAGTTCAAAATTATGCAGTGAGAATAATGTACTGCTTGCTGACTTTCTCAACTCCACAGAGGTTTTATGAAGATTAAACAGTTAAGCACTTTGAAGACAACAAATGCTTAAGTACTAAGCATTATTAGTATCTGAAACTATTACTACATCAATTCCTTGTGTAATCAAGTATTATTATTGGAAACTCTGCAAGAAAATCTAATCTTTGGAGATTTTTGACTCTATTTGCAGAACAAAGAGGCATGGGTATAATTTATCCTCAGTACTTTAGACATGAATCAAGGATACCGAGACATTGAGTGAATATTTCTTGTTTGCCCATATTTCAACTAATAAGAACTTTGTATTTATTGGCATGGCTCAAAAAGCAGTATGGTACTTTGGGGAGGAAATAAAACCCAAAATGATTTAAATTCTAGAATAAGGAGAAAGTAAACTGGAACCTACTCAAACATTTTGCCTAAGATTAAAACCCCTCCTGGATATTTGAATACATTGCTCTTTAAGTAATTAAAGCTATAACCTATGGTCTTTAGTAAATTCTGACAATTTATCTGTACTCAGTTTCAAGTATTTTCTGGTTGGCTTCTTTCCAAAGAGTACACCTGCATGTTAGTTGAACAATGTCTTACTGAAAGATGAAATTAACAAATTTTGTTTGATTTGGACCTTGGTTAAATCTCTGAAGTTAGATAATTATATGTAGAGCCATATAAAGAATACTAGCTTAAATTATTCCACCAGGGACTATAGTAAGATTTTCATTTAGCTAATAGAACGTTAGAATATGCTAAGCTAATGAAAATGATTCATCTCTATTTTTCTATCAAACATAAGAGTTGGAAAAGGATAAAGATTATTATTTAGGTATAGAACTTCTGGTATTTTAACTTTCTTCCCTTCCATGCTACATTCTCTTCTTAAATTTATTCACTTTGTTTCTGAACTTTGAAAAGTTCTTGACCTATTTTAATTCATGAAAACCCAATAAAACATTGTTTTGATTTTAAATAATTGCTCTTTAATGCCTTTGATCCCATTTTCCATGTAAAATAAAAGCCTGATGATTCTCATTAAATGGAGGGAATAAAGTTTACTCCAGCAACTACTTTCATTTTATGAGGTCAATTTAAAGTTTTCACTTTTGTCCATTAATTATATGGGAATGTTGCAAATGTTGGAAGATGGGACTTATTTCCAATTTTTATCCCAATTGCAGTTACAGCTTTGTATAGAATTAGCACATAACTAAGGGGTGCACCATCCACCCCTCCATCATCCTCCAGAGTACAGGTGTGTTCAATAAGAATCTGGTGTCCTTCACAGCCGTGCTCCAATATCTGAGCAATTACACTTTCCAGTGAGGCTTGCACCAGAATGACCCCCATCTTGCCGCCAGAGTGTGCAAACTCTCCTGACAGTCCAACATGTGGACTTTACCCAGACTTGACAGGAAAGAACGCTGCTGGTTTTTCCTGCCATGCTTTCTGAGGCCCAAAACCACGATGCAGTCAAGATTGGGAAAGAAACCTCAGTAAGAAAAGAGCCTTTTGGTTGCACCTGCCTACTTCATTCTTCCCGGATGTGGGACAAGTGTGCCTCCTAGGTTGCATCTCAAAAGTTTTGCCAACTGCCTTGGAAAAAGTAATGAATGTTTGAGATTTTTTTTAAAGATTATTCAATTCTACAATAAAATATTAGAGGAACAAATAAATAAGGACAGATGAAACTAAGCATAGAGGTAGGTGTCATGGGGGATATATTAGACAAGAAAGAAGTAGAGCATACGTGTGCAAAACATGGACTGGAATAGACGGAAGGACCAAGGAGGAACTCACTGTTCATGGGGCATGTGATGCATCGAATTTTCATGAGGCTCTAAACATTGATGAGATATTTGAATATCCACCTGGTGATGGTACCCATTTAACCTCCACTTTTTCTCAACCCACCACTTAATTTGGAGTGGTTTGTTTTGCAGCAATAGTACTGGGGGGACACTGTGACCCACAGGACACTCACACTCTGCAGAACCACTGCCCAAAGAGAAGAAGAAGTAGTATCTGCATCTTTGAAGGCCATGTGTCTCTAGTTTATATATTATAGTATATAGCATATATCATAATTCTATTAATGTACATATATAAAGAGCTCTTATAAATCAATAATAAAACACAAAACAGCAGAAATACTTGGCAAAAGTTGGGAACATACAAGCTTACAGTAAAAGAAAAATATGCATTAAAACATGTTTTAAAAGCAGTGAATGTGTAAGAGTAAAGGAAGAGAAAGGGAGCAAGGGGATAGTCTGGTTTTCACACAGCTGCCCTCTTTTGGCTTCTCCAGCAGTGGGGTGGCCGGAGAGGGAGAAAAGGAGGAGTCATGGGGCACCTCCCTCTGCGGGTTGTTGGAGCAGGCAAGAGACACAATGCTGACTCTCCTAAGCGGTACACATGTGGTTCCTGGAAGGGCCACATATTTCTCTAACTCCTGTCAGTTTCACCAAAAATATAGACATTTCTAGGCATTCCCAGGGATATCTCATCTATGCTGTTATCCACTTAGATTTCATGCAGCCTCTCCTGTTTCCGGCCTTTGGAACAGAAATGCTTATCTCTGATGTGAGGTTTTACAACCATGAAGCCGTGGTGTTTCCCTCCACAAAATGGGGAGAATGAAAGACTCCAACACTATGTCACTGTTTGTCACACAGATTTGAGAAAAGTAAATCTCTAACATTCTTTTTTTCTTGTTTTATATTATACTTTAAGTTCTAGTGTACATGTGAACAACATGCAGGTTTGTTACATATGTATACATGTGCCATATTGGTGTGCTGCACCCATTAACTCGTCATTTACATTAGGTGTATCTCCTAATGCTATCCCTTTCCCCTCCCCACACCCCACGACAGGCCCCAGTGTATGATGCTCCCCACCCTGTGTCCAAGGGTTCTCATTGTTCAATTCCCACCTAAGTGAGAACATGTGGTGTTTGGATTTTGGTTCTTGCAATAGTTCCCTGAGAATGATGGTTTCCAGCTTCATCCATGTTCCTACAGAGGACATGAACTCATCCTTTTTTATGGCTGCATAGTATTCCATGGTGTATATGTGCCACATTTTATTAATCCAGTCTATCACTGATGGATATTTGGGTTGGTTCCAAGTCTTTGCTATTGTGAATAGTGCCACAATAAAAATACGTGTGCATGTGCCTTTATAGCAGCATGATTTATAATCATTTGGATATATACCCAGTAATGGGATGGCTGGGTCAAATGGTATTTCTAGTTCTAGATCCTTGAGGAATTGCCGCACTGTCTTCCACAATGGTTGAACTAGTTTACAGTCCCCTCAACAGTGTAAAAGTGTTCCTATTTCTCCACATCCTCTCCAGAACCTGTTGTTTCCTGACTTTTTAATGATCGCCATTCTAACTGGTGTGAGATGGTATCTCATTGTGGTTTTGATTTACATTTCTCTGATGGCCAGTGATAAGGAGCATTTTTTCATGTGTCTGTGGGCTGCATAAATGCCTTCTCTTAAGAAGTGTCTGTTCATATCCTTTGCCCACTTTTTGATGGGGTTGTTTGATTTTTTTCTTGTAAATTTGTTTAAGTTCTTTGTAGATTCTGGATATTAGCCCTTTGTCAGATGGGTAGATTGTAAAAATTTTCTCCCATTCTGTAGGTTGCCTGTTCACTCTAATGGTAGTTTCTTTTGCTGTGCAGAAGCTCTTTAGTTTAATTAGATCCCATTTGTCAATTTTGGCTTTTGTTGCCATAGATTTTGGTGTTTCAGTCATGAACTCCTTGACCATTCCTATGTCCTGAATGGCACTGCCTAGGTTTTCTTCTAGGGTTTTTATGGTTTTCGGTCTAATATTTAAGTCTTTAATCCATCTTGAATTAATGTTTGTATAAGGTGTAAGGAAAGGATCCAGTTTCAGCTTTCTACATATGGCTAGCCAGTTTTCCCAGCACCATTTAAACAGGGAATCTTTTCTCTATTTCTTGTTTTTGTCAGGTTTGTCAAAGATCAGATGATTGTAGATGTGTGGTATTATTTCTGAGGGCTCTGTTCTGTTCCATTGGTCTATATCTCTGTTTTGGTACCAGTACCATCCTGTTTTGGTTACTGTAGCCTTGGAGTATAGTTTGAAGTCAGGTAGTGTGATGCCTCCAGCTTTGTTCTTTTTGCTTAGGATTGTCTTGGCAATGCGGGCTCTTTTTTGGTTCCATATGAACTTTAAAGCAGTTTTTTCCAATTCTGTGAAGAAAGTCATTGGTAGCTTGGTGGGAATGGCATTGAATTTATAAATGACCTTGGCCAGTATGGCCATTTTCATGATATTCGTTCTTCCTATCCACGAGCATGGAATGTTCTTCCATTTGTTTGTGTCCTCTTTTATTTCATAGAGAAGTGGTTTGTAGTTCTCCTTGAAGAGGTCCTTCACATCCCTTGTAAGTGAATTCCTAGGTATTTTATTCTCTTTGAAGCAATTGTGAATGGAAGTTCACTCATGATTTGGCTCTTTATGTGTCTGTTATTGGTGTAGAAGAATGTTTGTGATTTTTGCACATTGATTTTGTATCCTGAGACTTTGCTGAAGTTGCTTATCAGCTTAAGGAGATTTTGGGCTGAGATGACGGGGTTTTCTAAACATACAATCATGTCATCTGCAAACAGGGACAATTTGACTTCCTCTTTTCCTAATTGAATACCCTTTATTTCTCTCTCCTGCCTGATTGCCCTGGCCAGAACTTCCAACACTATGTGGAATAGGAGTGGTGAGAGAGGGCATCCCTGTCTTGTGCCGGTTTTCAAAGGGAATGCTTCCAGTTTTTGCGCATTCAGGATGATATTGGCTGTGGGTTTGTCATAAATAGCTCTTATTATTTTGTGATACATCCCATCAATACCTAGTTTATTGAGAGTTTTTAGCATGAAGGGCTGTTGAATTTTGTCAAGCGCCTTTTCTGCATCTATTGAGATAATCATGTGGTTTTTGTTTTTGGTTCTGTTTATATGCTGGATTATGTTTATTGATTTGTGTATGTTGAACCAGCCTTGCATCCCAGGGATGAAGCCAACTTGATCTTGGTGGATAAGCTTTTCAATGTGCTGCTGGATTCGGTTTGTCAGTATTTTATGAAGGATTTTCGCATTGATGTTAATCAGGGATATTGGCCAAAAATTCTCTTTTTTTTGTTGTGTCTCTGCCAGGCTTTGGTATTAGGATGATGCTGGCCTCATAAAATGAGTTAGGGAGGATTCCCTCCTTTTCTATTGATTGGAATAGTTTCAGAAGGAATGCTCCCAACTCCTCTTTGTACCTCTGGTAGAATTTGGCTGTGAATCATCTGGTCCTGGACTTTTTTTGCTTGGTAGGCCATTAATTATTGCCTCAATTTCAGAGCCTGTTATTGGTCTATTCAGGGATTCAACTTCTTCCTGGTTCAGTCTTGGGAGGGTATAGTGTCCAGGAATTTAGCCATTTCTTCTAGATTTTCTGGTTTATTTGTGTAGAGGTGTTTACAGTATTCCCTGAGGGTAGTTTGTATTTCTGTGGGATTGGTGGTGAGATCCCCTTTATCATTTTTTATTGTGTCTATTTGATTTTTCTCTCTTTTCTTCTTTATTAGCCTTGCTAGCGGTCTAACAATTTTGTTTTTCTTTTCAAAAAATCAGCTTCTGGATTCATTGATTTTTGGAAGGGTTTTTTTTATGTCTCTATCGCCTTCAGTTCTGCTCTGATCTTAGTTATTTTTTGCCTTCTGCTAGCTTTTGAATGTGTTTGCTCTTGCTTCTCTAGTTCTTTTAATTGTGGTGTTAAGGTGTCAATTTTAGATCTTTCCTGCTTTCTCTTGTGGGCATTTAGTGCTATAAATTTCCCTCTACACACTGCTTTAAATGTGTCCCAGAGATTCTGGTATGTTGTATCTTTGTTCTCATTGGTTTCAAAGAACATTTTTATTGCTGCCTTCATTTCGTTATGCACCCAGTAGTCATTCAGGAGCTGGTTGTTCCGTTTCCATGTAGTTGAGCAGTTTTGAGTGAGTTTCCTAATCCTGAGTTGTAGTTTGATTGCACTGTGGTCTGAGAGACAGTTTGTTATAATTTCTGTTCTTTTACATTTGCTGAGGAGTGCTTTACTTCCAACTATGTGGTCAATTTTGGAATAAGTGTGATGTGGTGCTGAGAATGTATATTCTGTTGATTTGGGGTGGAGAGTTCTGTAGACATCTATTAGGTCTGCTTGATGCAGAGCTGAGTTCAATTCCTGGATATCCTTGTCAACTTTCTATCTTGTTGATCTGTCTAATGTTGACAGTAGGGTGTTAAAGTCTCCCATTATTATTGTGTGGGAATCTAAGTCTCTTTGTTGGTCTCTAAGGACTTGCTTTATGAATCTGGGTGCTCCTGTATTGGGTGCATATATATTTAGGATAGTCAGGTCTTCTTGTTGAATTGATCCCTCTACCATTATGTAATGGCCTTCTTTGTCTCTTTTGATCTTTGTTGGTTTAAAGTCTGTTTTATCAGAGACTAAGATTGCAACCCCTGCTTTTTTTTGTTTTCCTTTTGCTTGGTAGATCTTCCTCCATCCCTTTATTTTGAGCCTATATGCGTCTCTGCACGTGAGATGGGTCTCCTGAATACAGCACACTGATGGGTCTTAACTCTTTATCCAATTTGCCAGTCTGTGTCTTTTAATTGGAGCATTTAGCCCATTTACTTTTCAGGTTAATATTATTACGTGTTAATTTGATCCTGTCATTATGATGTTAGCTGGTTATTTTGCTCATTACTTGATGCAGTTTCTTCCTAGCATCAATGGTCTTTAAGATTTGGCATGTTTTTGCAGTGGCTGGTACTGGTTGTTCCTTTCCATGTTTAGTGCTTCCTTCAGGAGCTCTTGTAAGGCAGGCGTGATGGTGACAAAATCTGTCAGCATTTGTTTGTCTGTAGAGGATTTTATTTCTCCTTCTCTTATGAAGCTTAGTTTGGCTGGATATGAAATTCTGGATTGAAAATTCTTTTCTTTAAGAATGTTGAATAATGGCCTCCACCCTCTTCTGGCTTGTAGAGTTTCTGCTGAGAGATCTGCTGTTAGTCCAATGGGCTTCCCTTTGTGGGTAACCCGACCTTTCTTTCTGGCTGCCCTTAACATTTTTTCCCTCATTTCAACTTTGGTGAATCTGACAATTATGTGTCTTGGAGTTGCTCTTCTTGAGGAGTATCTTTGTGGCATTCTCTGTATTTCCTGAATTTGAATGTTGGCCTGCCTTGCTAGGTTGGAGAAGTTCTCCTGGATAATATCCTGAAGAGTGTTTTCCAACTTGGTTCCATTCTCCTCGTCACTTTCAGGCACACCAATCAGATGTAGATTTGATCTTTTCACATAGTCCCATATTTCTTGGAGGTTTTGTTCATTTCTTTTTTCTCTTTTTTTTCTAAACTTCTCTTCTCATTTCATTTCATTCATTTCATCTTCAATCACTAATACCCTTTCTTCCACTTGATTGAATCGACTACTGAAGCTTGTGCATGTGTCACATAGTTTTCATGCCATGGTTTTCAGCTCCATCAGGTCATTTAAGGTCTCCTCTATGCTGTTTATTCTAGTTAGCCATTCATCTAATCTTTTTTCAAGGTTTTTAGCTTCTTTACAATGGGTTCGAACATCCTCCTTTAGCTTGGAGAAGTTTATTACAGATCATCTGAAGCCTTACTCTCTCAACTCGTCAAAGTCATTCTCTGTTCAGCTTTGTTCCGTTACTGGCAAGGAGCTGCATTCCTTTGGAGGAGAAGAGGAGCTCTGAGTTTTAGAATTTTCAGCTTTTCTGATCTGGTTTCTCCCCATCTTTGTGGTTTTATCTACCCTTGGTCTTTGATGATGGTAATGTACAGATGGGGTTTTGGTGTGGATGTGCTTTCTGTTTGTTAGTTTTCCTTCTAACTATCAGAACCCTCAGCTGCAGGTCTGTTGGAGTTTGCTGGAGGTCCACTCCCAACGCTGTTTGCCTGGGTATCACCAGTGGAGGCTGCAGAACAGCCAGTATTGCAGAATGGCAAATGTTGCTACCTGATCCTTCCTCTGGAAGCTTCATCTCAGAAGGGCACCCGGCTGTATGAGGTGTCAGTCGGCCCCTACTGGGAGGTGCCTCCCATTAAGTCTACTCGGGGGTCAGGGACCCACTTGAGGAGGCAGTCTGTCTGTTCTCAGATCTCAAACTCTGTGCTGGGAGAACCATTACTCTCTTCAAAGTTCAGCTGGAAATGCAGAAATCACCCATCTTCTGCATTGCTCACACTGGGAGCTGTAGACTAGAGCTGCTCCTATTCAGCCATCTTGGAACCTCCCCACTAACATTCTTGTAAGAGGGAATTCTGTCATGGATCCCACTTAAAGAGATTTAGTTGTGGAAGAATCCAAAGTATCCCTCCATGGAAGTGGTCCCAGGGCATGAAAGGCACAGAGAGTACTGGGGTTTACAACCTTCTATGCACCCTCATTTCCTCCTTCATTCTTTTACTACCCGATCTTCCATTTATAGCCTTAATACCTAAAGTGGGGTTCGACAGCATTGTATCACCTGGGAACTTGTGAGTAATGCAGCATCTCCATCCCATCCCAGATTAACTTTGTCAGAATCCGCATATTAACAAAACCCCCAGGATATTCCTAAACACATGTAAAACTGAAGAGGTATGGAGCAGAATTTGTGCGTTCTCCCACTCCAATTACTTACATCCACATTCATGTTTAGCTTGGTGACTCTAGAAAGAAAAGCACTATTCTTCCTTCTTTCTCTTTCTTCATCAGACCCCACCTTGAACAAAGCTGTGGTTGGCAGCGTTTTACTCCTGTACCCATCTTTTCCCATTTGCTGTTCCCTTCCTGTTGATAAATGTCTGCACAGGCTCCTCAGGCTCCATATATCCCCCTCTCAGAGAGGCTGGAAACACACCCTTAGAAGCAGCTGTGGTGGCTTGGTGAGGCTGCCCTGTATCTTCTTGTGTCAGCTGTCATTCATGTGCAGGGTACAGAGGTTTATGACTTGTTTCTTGTCCTTCCAAATATTCAGTCAAGATGCCACAGTGTTGAGGTGGCAGGACTGATGACTTATTTAAATATTTTCCCAACTCTGCTCTTTCAGACCATTTCTTCCACATTGATGTCACTTGTGTAGGAATATGAATGTAGTGAAATCATGAGGATCATTATCAAGTTTGCCTTTTAACTTTTATATTGATTAAGTCACTAGACTGGCAGTTTCTACCAGCTTTAAATCTACTCTGAAAGTAAGAGTACTTGGAATTGGCCCGCATATCTTTTCATAGGTGTTTGGATGTACTCTAGGTGTATGCTTTTGCTTCCTAGTCATGGCAAGAAATTGTATTTTGAGTCCAGAAAGGGGAAAGATGTCTTTTGGTAGCTGGGTTACTTGGAGAATCCACCTGCATCTACAAAGTTAAAATGCTTTCTCCTGAATGCACACATACACACACACACACACACACACACACACACACACACACACCCCTACATACAGGCACACAATTTCTGTGCTTTATGGTACACACTTATAATCCCCGAAGAGCAAAAGATGAAAAATAACAGAAACACAAAGTTTATATCTGGGAAGAAAAACTAACCATAATGGTATGTATAACTGGTGATGCTATGCATTTCATAGGCATTAGAATAGTAAGGACAATTCAGCTGACAAGACATTGCTGGTTATACAATCCACATGATGCCCTCTTGATGATACAGAAAGCAGTAGTTTTAGTTGAAGTTAAGGTGGTTAGAAGATTAAATTTAACTGATGAAGAGTAAAAGAGAAACCAGCCATTTTCATTCTCTTTGGGCACATGTATCTCTGAGAAGGTAAAATGCAGAGAGTAAGAGGGAATATCCAAAGAGATTTAAAACAGGCTGAATATAATTTTCTCTTATAATTTGGTCAGCCACCTAGATAAACTGAGACTATCTGGGACTCTGATTAAACAAATAATGGTTCCAAAGAGCATTTCTTGATGAGACCAAAGAGACATCTGAGCTCTCTCTGCAGACTTCCTCTGCCACCCAGAGCGGCTATCTGTACTCTGGATTCACCTCCAGAAAACAGGTTTTTCTTGACTAGCCATAGGAACAGAGTTACTCAAAGATTTAAATGTTCAGCAACACAAACCCACACTGCTTATCCAGCATCAACAAATATCATACTAAAGATCAAAACCAAGGCTCACACAGGCAACAAAAGAAAAGTAGATATATTGAACCTCATTAAAAGTTAAAACTTTTGTGCATCAAAGGACACTATCCACAGAATGAAAAGACAATGCACAGAATGAGAGAAAATATTTACAAATTATATATCTAACAAGGGGTTAATTTTTGGAACATACGAAGAACTCCTACAACTCAACAATAAGAAGACAAACACACCAATGAAAAAATGAACATAGAACCTGAATAGACATTTCTCCAAAGAAGATACACAAATGGCCAATCAGCACATGAAAATATGCTCAGCAACATTAGTCATGAGGAAAACACAAATCCAAATCACAATGAGATACCACTTCACCCCTACTAGGATGGCTATAACATTAAGAAAAATAATATAACAAGCCCTGTGAGAATGGAGAGAAACTAAAACTCTTATTCATTGCTGGTGGGAATGTAAAATGGTGCTAGAACGCTGGAAAACTGGTGGTTCCTGAAGAAAATTAAACAGAGAATTACCACCACTGATCCAGCAATTCCACTCACAGGTATATATCGCAAAAGAATTAAAAATGGGGACTGAAACAGATAGTTGTATGTCAATGTCCAGAGTAGCATTATTCACAATAAGCAAAAGGTGAAAACAACCCTAGTGTCTATCAATAGATGAATGCATAAACAAAATGTAAAATGTGCATGCAATGAAATGTTATTCTGCCATAAAAATACTGCAGCTCTGATACATGCTGCCGCATGAATGAATCTTGACAACACTATGCTAGGTGAAATCAGCCAGATGCAAAATGACAAACGTTGTATGATTATGCTTACATGAAATATCTAGAATAGGCAAATTCATAGAGACTGGAAGTAGATTTAAGATTATTCAAGGCTGGGGGCAGGAGAAATCAGTTATTGCTCAATGGGTACAGTTTTGGTTTGGGGCAATGAAAAAGTTTAAGAAATAAATAGTAGTGATGGTTGCATAGCATTGTGAATGTAATTAATGTCACTGAGTTGTACATCTAAAATGATTAAAATAGCAAAATTTATGTGTATATATAGATAGTGTGTGTATATATGTAGGTATGTGTATGTATATACACACATAGTTTATAGATACATATAGATCCATCTATAATATATACACATACATACATATATATCATGTATACATACACATCTGTAATTTTTTTTTAACACCAACACTTAGCAGACCAGGTATCTTCATAGCATTACTGATGCCTAACTGTCCAGCATTCTGGTTACTTTTATAGGTGATACGAAAAAAGACTCAGGCAATTGTGAAACAAGATGATAAGACTCCAGAAGAGAGCACTGTAAATAATTTATGCATTTGCAGCAATGAAGAGTATCTCGCAAATCTGCTCCCATTCTTGGGGCCTCATCCTAGTTTAGACTTCTTTGTCTCTCACCTGGCTACCTCCATATTAGTAGCCACATAAACCATCTTTATGCTTCTGGCCTCTCCCTTTCTCAACTCATCCTCCTCAGTGTGAGTCAAATCACCCCAAATGCACTCAAAGGCCTCTCAGAGTCTTCAGGGTCCTGGAAGGAGGGGCCAAGTGGGAGGAATCCACAACCACAGCTGTCTGACCCTGACCCTGCCACCTCCACCTGCTCTTCCTACAATGTACCAGGGACATTGACTACTGCCTCTAGGGGAGCTTCTCTCAAAAGGTGGAGGGAAATACTGCAGGACAGAGGCTACCAAACTGTAGCCATGGGCCAAATCCAGCTCACTGCTAATGTTACATGGATTATGAGTTAAGAATGGTTTTCAGGACCGGGTGCGGTGGCTCAGACCTGTAATCTCAGGACTTTGGGATGCCAAGGCAGGGGGATCATGAGGTCAGGGGGTCAAGATCAGCCTGGCCAACATGGTAAAACCCCGCCTCTACTAAAAATGCAAACATTAGCTGGGTGTGGTGGCAGGTGCCTGTAATCCCAGCTACGGGGGAGTCTGAGGCAGGAGAATTGCTTGAACCCAGGAGGCGGAGGTTGCAGTGACCGAGATTGTGCCACTGTACTCCAGCCTAGGTTACAGAGCTGAACATTGTCTCAGGAGAAAAAAAAAAAAGAATGGTTTTTAGGCCAGGCACAGTGGCTCACACCTGTAATCCTAAGACTTTGGAGGATCACTTGAGCCAAGGAGTTTGAGACCCTCCTGGACAGCAACTCGGTCTCTACAAAAAGTACAAAACATTAGCCAGGCATGGTGGCACACACCTATAATCCCAGCTATTCAGGAGGATCACTTGAGCCTGGGAGGTCGAGGCTGCCATGAGGAGAAATTGTGCCATTGCACTCCAGCCTGGGTGACAGAGTGAAACCCTGTCTCAGAAAGAAAAAAAGAAAAAAGAATGGTTTTCACGTGTGTTGATGTTTGGGGAAAAACATCAAAAGGAGAATACTATTTTGTGACACAGAAAAATTACATGAAATTCAAAACTCAGTGTCCTTAAACAAAGTTTTATAAAAACGCAGCCATGTTCATTTGTTTGTAAGTTGTTTACAGCTGCTTTTATATTATGATGGCAGAGTTGAGCAGTTGCAGCAAAAAAAAAAAAAAAAAAAAAAAAAAAAAAAAAAAAAAAAAAAAAAAATTACTATCTGGCCCTTGAGAGGAAAAGTTTGTCAACCCTTGCTATGGAATATCAAAATTTTGGATGGCACGATGCGGACTCCCAGTTTTAGATGTTAGATAAAGTTAAGATGTTGCTATCTTCTTGTCTTGGAAATCACCTCAAAGCAACAAAGAGAACAAAAATCAGACTGACATATAAGCTCTGTCTCCAACAAGAGAGAAAATATCTGTAAGCTTGAGCCAGTCTACGAGAAATGCAGTGGAGATCAAACAAGGTCATGGGAGAAAACAAGAGATGGTGCTTGTGTCTGGACATCTCAGAGAAAGGTGACAGAGAACAGTCCTCCAAAGAGGACGGCCCATCCTTGGAGGCAAAATCAGGTCCTTACTGGGAGCAATAGGAATTCCATGAGCAGAGTGATGGCAGAGGTGCTGCTGAACATAAATTGACACCAAGGACAGTCAAGGATGACAGGGCTGTATCCAGCCATATTATCATAAGAAGGATGGAGGAGAGAGATGTACTGTGCACCACCTGCACCCCCCAATCTCTACTGGCTGGAAAAAATAAAAGCAGGAAACTCACCCATTCCCACGACCCTGTAATCCTTTGAAGGGTATATTCATTTCTTTTGTCTTCTATACAAATTGCCACATGCTTGGTAACTTAAAACAACAGAAATGTATTCTTTTACAGTTCTGGAGGCCAAACATCCAAACTTCAGATATCAGCAAGAGCGTGTTCCCTCCAAAGGCTCTAGGGAAGAAGACTTCCTCGCTCCTTCCAGCTTCAGTGGTTCAGGCATTCCTTGGCTTGTGGACATATCACTCTAGTTTCTGCTCCATCTTCACATGCTTTTCCTAGGTTTCTATGTCTGCGTGTCTCAAATGCCCCTTTTCTTTCTTTCTTCAATAAAAAACACCAGTTATCTTGGCTGACTGCAGTGGCTCATGCCTGTAATCCCAGTATTTTAGGAGGGCAACTTGGTAGATCACCTGAAGTCAGGAGTTTGAGACCAGCCTGGGCAACATGACCAAACCCTATCTCTACTAAAAAAAAAAAAAAAAAAAAAAAAAAAAAAAGCTACTTGTGATGGTCCATGCATGTAATGTCTGTAGTCCCAGCTACTCAGGAGCTGAGGCATGAAAATCTCTTGAACCCGGGAGGTTGGCAATGAGCCAAGATAGTGCCACTGCACTCCAGCCTGGGCCATAGAGACTCCGTCCCCTCCAAAAACCCACCAGTTATTAGATTCAGTACCTACCCTAAATCCAGGATGATCTCATATTGAGATCTTTAACTTAAATAGATCTGCAAAGACCCTATTTCCAAATAAGGTCACATTGATAGTACTAGAATTTAAGACTTGGACATATTTTACAGGACACAAATCAACCCAGTAAAGAGAAGTGGTAGTTTTAAAACATGGCCCCAAATTATTTGATAGTTCTTTCCATCAAAGTGGGGGGGGGCCTATGGCCTCTCCCTATGAATCTGGGTGACTTTGCATCTGCTTTAAACACCAGGGTACAGAAGAAGTGGCGCAACATGATTTTTGAGGATTGTGAAAGGTATGAAGCTTCTGCCTTGTTTGTTGGAACACAGAGCCATTGGGTAAGCAGACTGTTCACCCAGAGCGGCGTGCTGGAGAGACTCCAAAATCCTCAAGAAGATATTACACAAAGGACCCGTGAGGAAGCTCGTCCATCTGATAGGCCAGCACCAAGTGTTTCTCTGACATCTCACTTGTCATGAAAGCCATCACCAGCCACACGGAGCTGTCAAGCACTGGAAATGTGGCTGGAGCAATGGAGAAAGAGAATTTTACATTTTGGCTTATTTTAATTAATCTAATGTTAGAATTACTGTAAAATATATCATCACTCATTTTTATATGGAGTGGATAGTGACATGATAATATTTTAGATACATTGTGTTAAACAAATTATTAAAATTAATTTGGCCTTTTTTAATGTGACTGTTAGAATACTTTAATGATTTGTGACTTACATTGTATTTCTACTGGAAAGTGCTACTTTAGCATCATCTCTCAAAGGTTCTGGAGTTTTGAGCTGGTGGCCTTGCATAGGTGTCTCCCACCTGGGCCAGGTCACTCACTTGAACCAAGTGACCTTCCAAGCATCTTCCAGCACTCTGATCTGCACGTGAGCATGGAACAGACCAAAAGATCACAAGATAAACTGTTGGAATTTTAAGGATACTTTAGAACAGAAAGAAAGACCTTTCTTTGTCTGATGCTCATTGCTCTTTCGGGGCACTATGGCATTTTGGAAAGACTTTAGTTAACCCAACTTTAAATACCAGCTAAGCTAATTACTACCTGTGGGATCTTAGGTTAGTTTCTAAACCTTTCTGAACAAACAAATATTTACTGTGAATACATTTAACCTGCCTGGCTAGACCTGTGAGTTACTTGAAGATGTGACACGATCCATGCTTCACAAAGCTATTGCAAGGATCGGGGATCAGGGCATAAGAGACCCAGCAGCCAGTGGTTAAATAAACAAATATTGATTACAATTTAATAGTTTTTACATTAAGAAATAATTACAATTCATATTAATAATTTAATAATAATTTTAATGCCTAAGTATCCTGACAAATAAGGAAAAGCCCTGCAGAAGACATCGTAACTAAAGACTTTACATTCCTGCACATGTGTGTGCATGTATGTGTGCACAAGTGTGCGTGTGTGTGTGTCTGCAGGCAGTTGAGGTGGTACAGTAGATTGATAATAAGCAAATAGACAAATAAATATGTAACTCAGGACATGACAAATACTGTGAGGAACAAATAAGGTGGGATGAGGAGCTGGTGAGAGACAGGTGGAGAGATTGGTTGGGAAGGTGGGAATGTATCTCAGCTAAGGGGACCTTAGCTGGGGGTAAGCCTCAACCATGTCTCCATTTCATCTATTGCCAGAACTACAGGATGTAGTCTCTCGACAGAAATCTGTGCTTTCAGTCTGCCTTATTTCACTTTTCCTGTATCTGCCTATACTTTTTTTTTCTTTATACTCCAAAAACTGATCTTCTAACCTCAGAATCAACAGAGCAGTGCAGTTTTCTAAGAAAGCAGCTCAACTAAAGCCAATGGGCCTAAAATTAATGCCTTTAAAATCAATTTGCATATAGCCAACTTGCTTATGGTCTATTTGCCATAAGCTGCTTTCACTTACCTTTCTCTTAAGGTTTCACCTTCAAAACATCTCCTATGAAGCAGATCAGTTTCAGCCTCTCGTGTGTTTTTCTGATTCAGTCCCTTGTTAAAAGTATTTCTGTTTTATTTTCCTATTTTTATTAAGAATTTATGCAGTTATTCATATATTGATTCAGTGGTTATGGATTCACTGATCAATTTAATTCATCAAGTTGGTTCCTTTGGAGATTTCTTACCTCTCTTTTACTATTTTCTTTGTTTTTTCCATACCTACATGTCTCTATGGGTTCATCAATACAAATTAGTCCCACTCGTGTTTGATGCAATTCATAAGATGACTATTTTGGCAAAGGCAAACAACTACAGAAAACTTCCTAGTGACAGCTTTTTGCTCTTAGGTTCATGAAAGTAGAAAAATAAAATGGTATTACCATAGTAATGTACCACATGACCATGTTAAACCCATTGGGATCTTAAGGCTCTAGGCTTGAGTTGCCATAGCCTACACATGTGGGCAGAGACTTGACAACAGGGTTTCTGACTCCAAATTCTGTGTTCCAATTAAGAGCTCTACACTGCTTCCTTCAATAATTTTGCAAATGTGCTAATTATACTTTCTAATTAGTTAAATAAGACACGGTTTATCGACCATTTACTCAAACACTGTCTCATTTTAACCTCCAAAATATCATTTCTTATTACCATTATCACCTTAATGAGGAGGAAACTTGGTTAAATGGATGAGCAAATTAATTAATTATGTAAAGCAGGATTTAACAACTTACTCCAGTGAGGAAGAAAGGAAAACCTGAGATAAGAAAATAGTTGAACAAACCAACAAAGAAACCTTCTCCTTTAGAACATTTAAGCCAGTAGATCTCAGCTGGGGACAATTTTATACTCCCACTGAACACGGACACATTTTTGGGTGTCACAAGTGGGGAGAGGGTGCTCATAGGTAGAGGCCAGGGGTCCTGCTAAACATTGTACAATGCATAGGACAACCCCACAAGAAAGAACTTTCTGGCCCAAAAATGTCGATAATGCTGAGATTGAGAAATCCTGTTTTAAGGACAGCTTGTTTTTCTTTTTTTGTTTTGAGATGGAGTCTTCCTATGTTGCCTGGGCTGGTCTCAAACTCTCCTGAGTTCAAGAGATCCTCCCACTTCAACCTTCCAAGTAGCTATGGGATTGCAAGTGCTCGCCACCGCACCTGGCAGGGCCGCTTGTTTGAAGAGGTAAAAATAAAGTGTGCTTCCAAGACAAACGCTGACCTTGAAAGGACTGGTCTTCTTCGTACACTGTCTTTCCCAAATAGGGCAACTGCATGTTTTGCCATGTATACCCACACACCTGTTTCAGAAAGAAATCTATGCTCCTATGTTCCTTTTCTCTGCCTGAAGTCTCAGGTGAGGCTCTGTTTTGTTCACCTGTTTTCTCTGGCACAGTCCCTCATCCACCAACTCTCTTTATGAACCTGACTCCAGCCCTCAGTGAAGAGAAAGGCCGTGATTGCCTCAGGTTGTGTCCTTGCTCCCAGACCCAGTGCCTGGAGGAGGCCCCCACATCAGGCCGAGCAGGCTGTGTCTCTGGCTCAATCTCCTGGTTCTCCAGGCCAAGGCTAGCTTAGGAGCCAACTGAGGGAGGATGTTCCATCCCTTTCCATCGGTCTTTCTCACACCGTGCTTTGCAGTGTCTCCCTCTTCTCTCCTCCCTCACTCCTCCTTCAGACCACTGGACCTCAAGGCTCACTTCTTTTCATCTTCCCTTTAAACCCCATTGCCAGAGAGAGTCACTCAGGAACAACTCAAAAAGTTAACGACTGATAATAAGTTTAGACCCCTTTCAGGCAAAGCTGCCCATAACAAGCTCCTGTGGAGTGTAAGACATGATAATACAAAGCACTTTTCCATCCTTTACTTCATTAGCTTTCAGAGCTTCCCTCTAAGACTGAGGCACGGGAGATTTCCATGCCACCTTAGAATGATGGTGAAACAGGCTCAGAGCTCCAGGTTACCCGGTTGGTTGCTGGTGGTATCTGCATGTAAAACTGGGCTTCAGATGCTAAGCCCCATCTCCTCCGTAAAGAGGTCCTGTCTGCTGGGGGAATGCAGACTCTTGCAGTGCACCTCCGTCTCCTCCTCACATGTACAGCCCTCTTCTGTTTTCACAAAAAGGCAGCCAGTGACCCAGAAGAGGAACTCCGTACCCCATTTGGGGGAAGGCATTGTTCTATTTCCCCTCTGGTCTCCTGGCCTTTAGAGCTGTATTATTTGCTGCAGTTCTGAGTCCTGAACAGCTCCTCCTCGTTAAACCCTGACTTACAATGATACAGTCAGCTTCTTCCTTCCCAAGAAAGATCCTCAGCAGATGCTCATCCCTTTATAATGGACCATCAAGCTGTATTTGTTTGATGTTTATATTTCGTCTCATTCCTTTCTGGCATGGGAGGACTCCAGTTGAAACAGCTCACATTTTTCCTCCAAGTTCTTGTTCTGCCCTCTTTCCTCATTAAGTAAAGGTAATTATAAAAAGGCAAAACAAAACTTGGAATTTCATTGTTGGAGGAAATGCAAAAACATTTGAGAAATGGCCCTAAGATCCCTGAGGAATACTCAGTCTAGAGAAGAAACAACACAATTAAAGGCAGTCTGGAAAATGTTGTAATTGATATATGCCCATGAGACTGTGGGAAGCCAGAGAAGAAAGAGACTACCTGGGCAGGGTAGCAGGGGACACAGGACAGAAGCAGCTATACAGAGCAGATATTACCTAGCCTCATAACTCAGTAGCATCTTCAGGTGAAACATATTTGCTTGTTTCAATGGCACCACAAGTTTTCAGTGGATGGTTTTATTTTCCACTGTCTGAATGACTTCAAGTGTCAGTTACTTTAGTGTGCGCTGCTTTACTAGAAAACCAAAGTTTTGAAGTGATTTTCTATGTATTCCAAGAGGTAAACTATAAATGAGAAAATATAGTTTTTGTTATTGCTTTGCCCTATTTTCTATATATGGAAAATAATAGATTCTATAGAGAGAATCAAATTGTCCTCTTTGTCCTATATTTTTTCAGTCTGTTGATTTTTACCCTGGATCAAACCTCCTGTAACTCCAGATGAAGTTCTAACACTACCTACAGCCTCTATTGCCTTTATATCATCATGTTTTTGTGCAATAATCTTTGCCAAGTTATTTCACTTCACACCAGCTGGGACAAAGTAGGACAGTTACCTAATGTACCCCAACAAACGGCATGAAAATTGCTTAAGAACCTGCCTTGATGTTATCACTGCTCTAGTCATTTCATTTTATTATTCTCTCCAGCTAAACCTCCCTAACCTAGTTAGCCACTCCCTGCCCTTTTCCTTTAAACTCCCACGATGATTCTACCATACTTCATACAAGGTTTGGCTTTGTTTATTTTTCACAGGACATTTATGTGTTCCAAATAACTTTTTCCTTTTTAACTAAATCAAGCAGCAAAGCACCTGGAGAGTCATTGGTTTGGGATGTTGTCTCTTCACAAATTCAGAACATAATAACCTAAGATCATAAGGATTATAATCAGTTATATAATGTCCCATTTGAAATTAGAAGTGGAACCAGACGGATGAACTGTAGATAGAGCCTGTCTTCTCTAGCACTCACATTGAGCTCTCCTGGGTGACTGACTATCATGATACAAAGGAAGCCCTCTGGAAGTAGAAGGGAAGGAAACATCACTATAGTCTAAGGAGATACTGAAAAACAGGAAAGACAGGAGATGAAGCTGAACCTTTAAAGCTAGGTAAGATTTCAAAGGGAGAAAAGGCCCTCCAAGGAGATCAACATCTCAAGCAAGATGCTATAGTCGAAAGTATTGGGGCCTATTTTTTTAAAAAAATAAGTTAATCAATGTTGCTGGAGATCAAGGTTCTGGGGTGGAGAAAGGCACAGAAGGATAAGGCTAGGTAGGTGGGTCATCAGTAGATCATTTAGGACTCTAGATGGCAAACTGAGGGTGGACTTCATTCTGTAAGAAAGAGGAGCCATCAGAGACTTCGGAAAATACTCTAGAAGCATTGAGGAGAGGAAGATATTCCAATGGTAAAAGTGAGAGGTTTTGTAAACTTTAATCAGGACAGTGGCTATGGAGAAGAAGAGGAGGAGGGAAAAGAAACTTTGTAGGAATCAAATAAATCAAATTAAAGTAGGCTGGATATGGGAAAGTGGGAGTGAAGGACTGGTATGAAGAAGAAAATAAACAAAGATCAGGCAATGTTTATCAAAATACTCTCCTAGTGCAAGGTCCAAGGGAGACACTCAACAAATATTCCTTGAAGTTTGTGATTCCAGGGTTTGGAGTATAAGTGACTGGTGATGTTATTTCCTGGGATAAGGGGAAAATATCAGGCATTGTGAGGAAGACAACAGGGTCAGCCATCGGCATGTTGGATTTGTGGGTAGAGATGGCTAATTGGCATTGGATATACAAATCAAGTGAGAGATCTGGGAGAGAGATGAAATGGTCAGTGTTTAACATATAGATGAAACCCCCAAAATAAGTGAGATCTTCCAAGAAGAATGTATAGATGACAACAGAACTAGACAGCAAACATCTCCCAAGGATTTGCTCTTGTCTTTGTTCTCTTCCATACATTCTTCTTGCAAAAGAGCCTAGCACAGGCCTGGCAGAGAGCGTATATTCAATAAACTTGTGTTGAGTAATGGAATTAATAAGTTTAAGGAGAATGTAGTTTGCATTTCATCAGACAAGTACGCAGAGATAGGACCTTATTTATGTTGAGCATCAATTATCTGCCAGGTACTCACTTTACTTGTGGTTTCTCCTTTAAGAGAATAAAATAATGTCACCCAAAGCTTTACAAAACTTTAAAGTCCAGGTTTATAGTGACCTCAGCTTTTGCAACGTCCGCAACTCTCATGCCTTCCTTTGGACTCTTCCCTGCCCTCAACGTTTTTGTGTTTAATCACCAAATAAGAAGTCAGAGCAAAATGAAACTCCTTTGAACTTGGGACACTCTTCACATTCTCTTCCGTAAAGAGAACTCCCATATAACCAGAAACCTTGTGGTTTGTCTGGAACTTTTGCAATTGTTCCTTTAGTTTATTAATTCATCATTTTCTAAGAGCTGGCACTGTGCAACATGTGGAAAGAAGACAAGGCTCAGCCAGCGAGAAGCTCAAAATATAGTTCAAATGTGTGTGTGCCCACATTTTGGGAACCTAAAATCAACTGATAGAAAACTAAGGTTTCCTTGGATAGAGCCTGCATAAAATTTCTGCACTTATGTATAGACCTGCATCACAATTGCGATGTAATCTGCAAGTAAACACTGTGTTCTGTGGACACACTCAGAAGAGTGGGCCTAATTCTGTCTTAGAAGCACAGGTAAGAGTGGAAGATCATGGAAGTCTCCACAGAAGAAAAGATATGGAAACAGAGCCTTGAAGGCTAAATAGGTTTGTTCCTTTGCTTCTTTGTTTTTCCAGGTAGAAGGGGCCACATAAGCAAAGATGAAGAAACATAAAAGAGCTTCAGTGTGGACTGTTTGAAAGGTGGGAGATGAAGCTGGGGCAGAATACCAGAAGGATTTAAATGATTGTGGCATGATTGGGTTTGTGTTTTGGGAAGACTGTTCTGGCTGCTAGTGCAGACATTGGAATCAAACATGGAAATATGCCTGAACAGGGAGCTTTAGGCCCAGGTGTGTTCTCTTTATCCTCTTCTGCCTCCAAAGACCTGAGAAGGGCTGGATCTTGAAGACTGACATGTGTAAATGCATTGAACTGTTAGAAACTTTTCCCAGGAAATCTATTACAAAGTTCACCATGTTTATTACATTTTAAACAACTTTTTAATATATGAGCCTGTCATTTGTAACAACCTGTGAAATTAAACTTTTTTCTTTTTCTTTCTTCTTATGCTTTGTTTTCTTTTCTCTTGATGTTAGAATGAGAAAGAGCACTTGATGAAGAGTCTCGAAGTCTGTGTTTCAGTCCAAAACCTGCCAATAATGCTGGAAAACCTTAGAAGGTCAACAAACCCTCCTGAGGTTAAAATTCTTCACCCCTCAAAAAGACGGACATTCTGAGCCTCCTGCCCCATAAGATTGTTGTGAGTTTCAGACAGGAATGGCTTTTAGGTGAATGCAGCCTAAAAGCCACCATGAGCCAGAGCAAAGGAAGGAAGTTCCCAATTTTCTATAGATATTTCATATCAGACATCATGTAGTTTCAGTATACTTAGTTTCCTTTGATATTATCCATAGCCTTGGCCCTCAAATATTTCACATTCTTAGATTAATTTAATAATAACCTGGTGCTGCTGCATATGTGCCCTACCATATCCACAGCCAACTATCAAGACAATAACTTTCTCACCTGAGAACTAAAGACTTACATGGCTATAGCTCCATATTATAATTTACTTAAATTATAAATTATATAGTATCAGACCATCATCTGAACCATTTTAGATCTAAGAGATTTGCCATGTCCTCATACACTGTCTATTATAATCTGATTCTTCTTTCAGTCCACAAATATTTATTAAGCAAACACTCTGCAAGGTTCCAGCTACAGAGACACTTGGAAGTAGCTAGAAACTAGGAAATCAAGAAGGAGTACGTCTTATACAACATGAATTCTAGGAGGATTTTGTGGGAAAAAAAATTTTAAGCAAGATATGTTTTCAGAGTTTCATACTTAATTATTAAAAATTACAATGATTTTCAAAATGTATCTTTGGCAGTGGAGATTATGTTTTGTCTGGTAAACCACCAGCTTTTTCCTTTAACCAACAGTTCATCTAAAACATTTTGCCAAATCCAGAAGATACAAGAATTTACAGTGAAGTTTGGAGGGTAGGGAACCCAAAATCAACTGATTGAAAACTAAAGTTTCCTTGGATAGAGCCTGCATAAAATCTCTGCACTTATGTATAGACCTGCTCAGAGCAATATCTGTGGAACTGACTTCAAAAGCTCCAAGTGCCAGAAATAACAACTGCCCTAGATCAAGTCCAGGAACAGATATTGGGACTAGAAAGAGGGATTTTCTAAAGATCTGAGTTTCATTTTTATCTATAATATTGTTGACAAATGGAAATGCTACTATGTGAAACTCTGGCACTTTTTTGGCTATAAAAAAGCCATGTGTACAGTATGAGCTATCATGCTTTATCAAGTCTAAAGAACAGAGAAAGCCATGTGGGTATCTTATAATGGTTAATACCCTCTTAATAAAGTACATTTGTGCATTGATAAGGACTATTTAAAATTTCTAATTAATTATTAAGATTATTTGAATTTCATTTCTCTGTTAAACTAATATCACTGTTCCTGAATAGCATGCTTGTGTTTGGGTTCTCATCTTGAGAAAAGTTTGAATTGCCTTAATATTTTGCTAGTCACATAAAGAATTCAAGTACCATGTTTTCAAATTAACCTTGCTTTTGCTTGAAGTCTTTCCTCTAAAACATACATATTCAGCTAAGTAATCTATATTTAGGTATTTAATCTAAATCTATATTTTATTTCAAGCAAATACAGAAAGCATCTTTTAGAAAAGTTATCATGTGCCATTCCACAACATAAAATTAATTTTTTTCTTTGATAAATCTGATTTTACATATAATGGTTCACTCAAAAAATCAACAAGAAAAATAAAAGATGGGAGAGAAAAGCAACCTGCTGGTGTTATAAGTAAATTTGTAAGGCAGCTAATCCATACCTCTTCAAGAATAATCCTTACCACTTTATGAACCTGGTTTTAGCAATGCTAGTGAGTTAAGTGTAATTTACCTATTATAGTGTAATGGTAATAGCTTTAAAATAAAATAGTATGATGATCCAAAAGCACATTTCTAAAAGGATTAGCATGTTGTTGTAAGAATATGGGTTTAAGAATTGGATGGCTAAACTATATGATCTTCTTCTAGGGCTACAGAGAAAAGATTAGCTTGTTTATATTTCCAGCAGCAAGACAGACTCAATACCCTGAGTGATTCTCCCTATAAATACCACTGAAGCAGCTAGACAAAATACTTTATTTCCAAGCTCATTTTATTTTATTTTGCATAATTTTTATTAAAAACTATTTAATTGACAAAGATTGAATCTTTCCAAGGTGTACAACATAATGATTTGATATATGTATACATTGTGTAATAATTACCACAATCAAATTAATTAACACATTTATCAACACCCATGACTTTTTCAAAATGAATAGCTGAACTAACAAAAAAGCCAGAGATCTTCAGAGGAAAACACAAACAAAAACACCTTGGGAATTAAGTGAATACCAAAGTTGGCTAAAGAAAATCACATAAGTACGAGAAGAAAACATGGGTGACTTTCACTTTAACTTCAGTGTAGGGAAAGCTTTTCTAACTATGACCTGAAATTCAAAGGCAATAAAAGTAGGAAAAAATATTTGTAAAAAGCATCAGAGATAAAGGACTAATATCTCTAGCTTTAAAAAAAGTTCAAAAGTTGAGAGCAAAAAAAGGACCAAAAAGTCTTAGAAAAATGAGCAAAACACAGACAATTCACAGAGCTATGAAAATGACCTTAAACCATAAGAAAGGATGTTTACCCTCACTCATAGTAAGAGAAATGCAAATTAAAACTATACCGAGATACCGTTTCTTACTCAATAGATTGGCAAACATTCAAAAATGTGACATACACTCTGTTGGTAAGACTGTGGGAAACAGGACGTTTTGTACTTTGCTGGTGGATCTGCAAAATGGGATAGATCCCGTATGGAGGGGAATTTGGCAAGTTCTAACAAAACTGCATGTGTACTTTTTCTTCAACTCAGAAATACCTTTGCTAGAAATTTACCTAGGGGACATATCTCTAATGATACAGAAATTTATATGCACAATGCTACCCTTGGTAACTACCAAGGGTATAATCATTGAAATCATTTTAATTTATAATTGAAAACTGTTGGAAACTACCTACATGTCGAAGCATAGGAGATTAGTTGCATACACACAACACAGTACTGTGCAGCTATGAAAAAGGAATAAGGATGATATCTATGAAATGTTATGGAGTGACTTTTAGGAAACAATAACTTAAAAAAGCAAAGTGCTAAGGAGTACATATAGTATGCCTAGATTATACCAGCATATACTTATATCTGGAGTAGATACATATAAGACTATATATAGTATGCTATATAGTTTTGTGAAAGGATGAAAGGAAAATAAGAAAAGGTACATATAACTACTTATCATTACAAAAAAGAAATACAAGGTGGATTAACCAGAAAATAGTAACCAGTTAGAGGTAGGAAAAATGGAGTGTAAATGGGAAGAAAGAGAATGAAACTTCCTTGACTTTTGAAAGAATGTCATCATTCTTCAAATATAAAAATAAAATTAAGTTAATAAGAATAGGAATGGAGCAGCCAACATCATACTGAATGGACAAAAACTGGAAGCCTTCCTCTTGAAAACTGGAACAAGACAAGGATGCCGTCTTTCACCACCCCTATTCAACACACTACTAGGAATCCTAGACAGAGGAATCAGGCAAGTGAAAGGAATAAGAGGCAGCCAAATTGGAAAAGAGGAAGTCAAAGTATCTCTGTTTGCAGATGATATAATTCTATAGCTAGAAAACTCAACAGTCTCTGCCCATAAGCTCCTTGATCTGATACACAAATTCAGCAAAGTTTCAGGATGCAAAATTAACGTACAAAAATCAGTAGCATTCCTGTAAACCAACAACATCCAAGTTGAGAAACAAATCAAGAATGCAATCCCATTCCTAATAACCACAAAAAGAATAAAATACCCGGGAATACAGTTAACCAAGAAGGTGAAAGACCTCTATAATAAGAATTACAAAACACTTCCTCAGAGATAACACAAACAAATGGAAAAACATTCCATACTCATGGATAGGAAAAATCAATATTGTCACAATGACCATACTGCCCAAAGCAATTTACAGATTAAATGCTATTCCTATCAAGCTACCAATTGCATTCTTCACAGAATTAGGGAAAAAATCTCCTGGCTCAAGAGATCCTCCCACCTTGGCCTCCAAAGAGTGCTAGGATTACATGTGTGGGTGACCACACCCAGCTAGAGTGGACTCTTAATGCAATATGACTGGTATCCTTATAAGGAAAGAAGAGGAGACACGGAGACGGACATACACAGAGGGAGGATAATGTGAAAAGACATACAAGAACATGTGATGAAGGAGGTAGAGATCAGAGAGATGACCACAAGCCAAGGAATCCCAAGAATTGCTGGCAACATCAGAAACTAAGAGAGCACAGAGCAGATTTTCCTTTGGAGTCTTCAGAAACAGCATGGCCCCAACAACACCTTGATTTTGGACATCTAGCCTAGACAATTGTGAGAGAAAAAATTTATGTTGTTTTAAGCTCCCCAATTTGTGGTAATTTGTTATAGCAACCCTAGGAAATTAATATAAAAGGCAAGTCTGAGTGAGTGAAGTTTATACAGGGTGTACCTTGTACTATTTTTATTTTTTGCAACTTTTTGTAAGTTTGAAAGTATTTCCAAATAAAATGTTTTTAAAAGAGTGTGAAAACAAACAACGCAAATGCAACACAGGGCTTCTAAGAATCTTGCAAGCATTGTCCCAGTGTAGTCTTCCAAAGCCTACGAAAGAGAGGGGCTTATCTAGAGATTTTCGAGTGTGACGTTTGCCTAATGGAGAGGATTATACATTGAAACACAAAAAGCTCACAACATTTTCAAAGGAATTTTATCAATTTACACTGAAAACAAGGGATGGCACAAAATGAAAAGAGGCCTTTTTTTGAATTCCCAAACTACAATGGGCAGCTAACAGTCTCAGAAAACTAATCAGCTTGTGGGGAGAAGGGAGAAAAAAGAAAAGAAAACTACTCAGTTTTAAGTATGAGCCATTTCTTATGGAAAAGGAAGAGTGGCTCGGACAGCAGAACCAAGAGCCCAGAGAGGTCACTAAACCTTTCAAAACTTCCTTATCCTTTTTCCACTTCCAAGATTGTCTTTAATTTGGCCCCCTTCCCTAGCCAACCACCTCCAAATCCAATCTTTCTGACACATTAGTGTCATAGTGCTCTTCCTAAGCCATGTATGTTTAAATTCCTACTCCAGAATTACCAATATCTCCTCAATTTCCTGTAGGACAAATTTCAAAGGCCTTCATTCAACTTATCCAGCCTTATCTTCCACCTCTCCCCCTTAGAATTTTCTGACCAAGCAGTAGTGTTTCTTCACTTTTGATCATTCCAATGCTCATAACCTCCAATACTTTTCTTATACTACTTTTTTTAATCCTGGATGGCCCTTGCCTTATTCTATACTAATAAAAATGTTTAATGTGATTTATAGGGCTCATCTCAGGCAGAATCATTAGAAAAAGGAAGAGATATTTAGTCTGCTCTCATAATAATGCTAGTTTCATCAACATTCGGTAATGTCCAGCCTCTCTGTACACATGAATCTAGGCAAATTACTTAGTTAGATTTACAAGTATACCTTGTTCCATAATACTAAACCAAAAAGGATAAAAGCCATTTGAACATAAATGTCCTATGATTTTAAAAAATTGGTACATGGCGGCACAAATTCCTTTCCATTTACATCTAATGTTATGGCTATTTAGAGCGATAAAAAATTTTTACAAAATGTTCCATATATATAAGTATACATGGAATTCATATAGCTGAAATACCTTTAGAATGTTTAAATCGATTTGCTAATAGATATAAAACTGATTAATCTTCTAAAGCTCAGTGAGGTATTCTCCTCTTTTTTACAATACAGAAATCAATTTTATCTCTACAAAACAAAATTAATTTGCATTGCTATGGACAGTGATCATATGCATTACAGGTTAACTTCTACTCCCACAGAAGGTTGATGAAAAGGCAGTCAAAGGAGCACACCTGTTTACAATCAGTCAATTCCCCTAGTGTATAAGTGATAAAACCCAGGCCTCCACTGATAGGAGATACATTAATCTCTTTTGCCCATTTCCATGTCTTGGATGATTTTTACTGATGATCCTAATGGGGAACATTACTTATGGGGGAAAAGTAAGCAGGAGTGGTCTCTAGTTGGATGGGCTATGGCTACAGAATGGGGAAAAGGTGGCAGAGTTAAAGCTGAAAAAACTGATGCCCAACTAATGTGCCATGGATGGGCACAGGTGAACCCCCACCAACTTATGGCAGCTTCATGTTCAACCCCTTGATTCTAGGACCTTTCTGTGACTGCAAACAATAACCCTGATTCCTATTTGCAACTCCATAAGAACTTCCCAACACAATCAGAGCACCAAGACATGCTTTACCACAGCCCGAGATGTGGTGGAGATTTTTGAGCTCATTGTGTTCCATTCAACCTAAACCTAAGGTCGTAAGACTTTGACTCACACTCACCACCAGACTTCCAGATCAGGATGCTGCTTCCACTTTGGAGGGATTATGGCTGTCTTAAGATATCAAGTGAGAGGTTGTCCCACACAGAGTAGGTTCAGTAGAAGCCAATCAAAAGCTCTGAGGAATGTCAGCAGTACTCCTGCTGAGGAACATAGATGGCATGCTGACCACTGCCCAGGAAACTTCTCATTAGGCAGCTAAACCCAAGAAAAGTAGCATAGCTCTTTAACCCAGGGAATATTCCAAGGGAGACCAGACACCTGGGTGCACTGGCTTAACTCCTTTATGATTCATGGGGAGTGAATATTCTTGGCTCTTTACTCGAGTGGGACACAAAATGCTCTCCAGTGCCATCTCCTTTTCTTTCCCCATGATCTGTCCCGGTTCCACCACACTCCTCCCTAGTTAGCTGGATCTTCTCCCATTCTCTGTCAGCCCTCCCAGCCCAAGGAACTTTCCTAAATTTCTCTCTTACCCATATAGTCTTCTAAATCCATAACCTAGTCATTTTATTTCCTCCCCTTTCACTGAGGCTTGGAGTTTTCAGACACAAAAGCAAGGATTGCCTTCTTTCTGTTTTGTTCTGTTTCCTCCTTTGCTGCAGGGAATGTGGAATGCCTACTTCACTTGGAAGAGAAGGGCCATAAGAACACACCAGAAACATCATGCTTCACATGTGATGTCAAAAGCATGGAGCAGCTGTGAGACACCACTAACACACAACTTAGTGGCCTCCATCTGCAGCTACATTTAGAGCAAATGCTTCCTTTTTAAGATGCTGTTCATTCATTCATTTACTCATTCAGTCACTCACCAGTGATGTTGGCATTTTGAAATTGTATTAAGTTGGTTAATTACTTTGAATGAAGAAAATGTTATGCATAAAATATCAAATAACAAACTTTAGAAAATTACTTTGGAAACAAACATAATATTCAGAGTCCACACAGGTCAGAAATCATAGTGGATGAGCTAGTATCCAAGTTCAAATTGTTAGTTTGAATTGAGCAAATACTTGTGAAGAACAAACAAAAATATCCAAACCGATGAAAGAACACTAGGTCTTTCAAAGCAGGCAATCGTGATGAAAACAAACTTTCATCTTTATGCAGGTTGGATCAGAGGCATATGCCTCTGAACTAAGTATCTACTTTTGTAAAGGCATTTTTCCTTCAGAGCCTTAAGTACAAGCAAGGGGAACATCAAAGAAGAAAGGAGAACAAAAGGTACTTTTCTTCAGTAGAAAACTGGTTGGGAGGTGGAACTGGGGGCTTTCTTGTTTGAATTTCATCCTCAAGGGCTTGGAAAAACAGGTGAAGTTGTGATGACAACTGCCAATCCCAGCCATAGTTACTATTTGTAGCTATGAATTATGGATGTCCTTGTAAATTTGATTTTAAAACAACAAACAATGTCTTCTCCATAAAAATGCACAAATGCATAATTTTTAAAATTTCTTTTATTTCATTGAAAATTGATTTTGTTCTGCTACTGATATGGAAAAGTTCATGTAAACTCAATGGATCTTGGTTCCTCATCTGTAAAATGGGAGGGTTGGACTAAATGATTTCTACATGTTCTTTCAGAATGATTACACATGTTCATGATTAAAGGGAAAGTCAACATTCATTAATGGAGGATCTTGTGCTGGACACAGGCACTCTTGGTACAAGGGATTACTGGCCTTCGACATATTCTTTCCTCTTGAGTTTCCCTTACTCTTGTGGTCCCTGGTTGATTCCCACTGCTACCATTATGCTGACTTCAGAAGGATTCTGAATACTCTCACACCCAAGGTGAACACAAGCCCTTGCCTTGGCTCTCCCAAACAGCAGTTCGATAAAGCTGAATTATTTAAATGGAAATACACAGAGTAGGTTGCACATATGTAGAATAAACTGGCTTATAAGCTATGACTTATTCTTACTTTGTGATTCACCACACTGATCCCACTCAGATTAGGCCTCTATCTGTCTCTAGGGATAAAAAGGCAGTCTTGAGCATGTCTCACCTAAAAGTGTCTTTAGTGAAACACAGAATCCTCAAAACTCAGGCTCAGAGAGATTAAGAAACGCCCAATCAAGTTAGGCCCACCTTATAGTGTTCTGGTCCTATCTGAAGACCTTGCCTCTTGTTGAGATGAAAGATACCAGGAATGGCCATTTGGAAGACCCTATCCTCACTTCCCCACTCCCAAACCACCAGTTCAAGAGTCATGCCCTAGGAGGACTCAGCATGATAGCCATATTATATTAGAAGAAAACACAGCAACCCCAGCACTCTTGTAATGAAATAATACAGTGAGAAATATATATAAGAAAATGGACCTATGGGCATGGTGGCTCACACCTGTAATCTCAGTACTTTGAGAGGCTGAGGCAGGCAGATCAGTTGAACTCAGGATTTTGAGAACAGCTTGGCAACCTATCAAAACCCTGTCTCTACTGCCCCACAAAAAAATACAAAAATTAACTGGGCATGGTGGTATGTGCCTGTAGTCCCAGCTACCTGGGAGGCTAAGGTGGGAGGATGGCTTTAGCCCAGCGGGTAGAAGTTGCAGTGAGCTAAGATCTTGCCACTGCACTCCAGCCTGGGCAGCAGAGCCAGACCCTCCCTCAAAAAACAAAAATGGACCAACTTATACACTGGGGTAATTGCTCTAATTGAGACGTATTAGCCAAGATTAGAGTTGGTACATGTAAGAGAAAACCAAAATAAGGGTAGGATAAACAAAATTAATAAACCTCTATCCCTCAAGTGAAAGAAGCTCCAAGGTACATAGTCCAGGGCTGGTATGGCAGCCTCATAGTGTCAGTCTTGGGATTGTTCTTTCTGCCCCACCACCTGTAATGCAGATCAAATTTACAAGGGCATCCATTATTCATAGCTACAAATAGTAACTAATTTGGATGGTAGAGCTCCAGCCAACATATCCACATTCCAGGCAGTGTGAAAAAAGGGGAGGCAGAAAGACAAAAAGAGTCAGAGCCAGATATCTGTCCTCCTTTTGAGGTTTCTCAGAAGTCCCGTTCAGCGTCTATTTGGATTTTGTTGGTCAGAACTTGGATGCTTAGACATAAGAAGGTTGGAAATTGGGCACACTGGCACTCCAGATAGTAGCAGGAATATTTTAGTGGGGAAAGAGGGGAGAATGGATGTTGGATTGTCTGTCAATTTGCCGTCTCTGCCTCAGCAAGTGTATACAAAGTACAGTGAGAACACAGGAGGGTGCCTGGGACAGGCAGAAAAGGACTCACTGAAAAGGGATCATTTGAGCTAAAACAAAAGAACTAATTAGCCTCCTGAGTTCACAAAGAACATCCCTGGCCACACAAATAGAGTGTGGTAAAGACAGAGAGGTCAGAATGTAGCTTGTAGGGAAACTCTAGGTAGTTTAGACTCTTGAAGGAGGGAGATAAGACCAGAAGGGGAGATTAGGACCAGATGATGGAGATCTCATAAGCTGGAGAGAGAAGCACGTGTTTCATCTTGCAGATAAGAGGGAGCTGATTAGCAATTTTCAGCATGAGACTGACACTGTCTGATTTTTACAACTAAAAGATCTTTCACCACCTACTCTAGGATGCGTCTATCAGTGAAAGATGCAAGGGGAATTCTGTCTCATCCCAAATGGGTCGCCCCAATAGAGAGCCACTAATAGATGCTAAGAACATCTCTGGTGGTGACAGAAATAGGAAAGAGGAGCAAGGCAAATAACTGGGACTCTCTTGGAAATAGAACACACACACACACACACACACACACACACACACACCAAACAAACCCAGTTTAGACACACTCCAAATCTGCAGAGGTCTAACGGTAAACACTGGGGCTTGAATAAACTAAAAAAGGGAAAAGATTAAGAGATGGATTTTAAAAAGTAACAATTTAACTCTGATCTATTCTTTTGTTCTGTCTTTTGTAGATCAGTCTTCTACCCCTGCCCGCCCACACACACTTAAATCCTATCTCACCCTTAACTTAATGGACAGCCAATTTTTTAATCAAAAGCAATTTTTAGGATCAAAGAGAAACATATTTCTAGGCGGGTAGCATATTAGTTATATCTTGTAACATCATATGGTGAGGAGTATTCAACTAAAATTAGAGATGATATTCCCTGAAATTCGCAAAAAATCAAGTGCCTCCAAATCCAGGGGGGAAGGAAATGGAATCTTTTTTCTTGTGGGGTATTTTTCTCAAGTACTACCGGAAGTGCTAATGAGAGACAGGCCTCCTTGCCATCCAGTGACAAATGTAATAGGTCACATGAAACCACAGAAAATGAGTCTACTTAAAAATGTCAGATACAACACTAAAGAAAACCTCAGTCTTGTATTTTTTCCTCTTGATCATGGTCTAATAGAGACAATTCAGAAATTATTTCTTCTGAACTTGGTGATATTCATGATTGAAATCATGTTGCTAATGGTAACAATGTGTAGAATTATTACACGGAAAGTACTAATAATGTAAATCATATGATCCATAGTTGCAGTTCCCCTATAGATTATTTTTTTCTAGGCATATTTGACTCTTCCGAGATTAGAAACAAATCTCAGATTTGTACTAACAGATAGAGAATTGGGGTTTAAAAGAACAAAATTAGAGCATTCACCGAATTTTCACTTATGCCAGTTTCCCCGTGTAAAATAATGGCAATGTAATGCAGGTGGCATTAAACAAAAAACACTGTTTTCAGATAGTTTTGGCATTTGATATATTTTTGCTTAGATCTATCTATGAGAAATGTGAAAACAATTATAACATTACATGAGTACTTGTTAAATCAAAGGCACAACTCAATCTTTGATGTAAAAAATATAATGCTCACTTTGGAATCTTTAACTTCTTAACTACGTTTTCAAGAAAAGTTAGTTTTTTTCCCTATTTAGAAGAATTTTTAAAATTATATTTATATCTCATACTGTTTGTATACCTATTAGGTCTTGGAAACTATCTTTCTCCTCTGTAAGAAACACTTAAAAAAAAAAAAAAGCTTGGTAGAAATTTTTATTTTTAAAAGTTATCTTATTTTATTTTAAAAAATTATTTATCTTTGACTTTCGTGGGCATATAGTAGGTGTATATATTTATGGGGTACATGAGCTATTTTGATACAGGCATATAATGTGTAACAATCATATCATGGTAAGTGGGGTCCATCATTACAAACATTCATTATTTCTTTGTTACAAGCAATCCAATTATACTCTTTTAGTCATTTTTAAGTGTACAATACATTATTGTTGACTGTAGACACCCTGTTGTGCTATTAAATACTAGAACTTATTTATTCTATCTATTTATATTTTTGTACTCATTTACCAACCTTCTTCCTCCCTCCTCCATCCACCAGCTACTACCTTCCTCAGACTCTGGTAACCATCCTTTTACTCTCTATCTCCATAAGTTCAATTGTTTTAATTTTTAGCTCCCACAAGGAAGTGAGAACATGCAAAGTTTGCCTTCCTGTGCCTGGCTTATTTCACTTAACATAATGACCTCCAGTTCCATCCATAATGTTGCAAATGACAGGATCTCATTCTTTGTACTGCTGAATAGTACCCCATTGTGTATATGGTACCACATTTTCTTTATTCAATTGTCTGTAGATGGACACTTAGGTTGCTTCCAAATATTGGCTATTGTGAATAGTACAGAAATAAACATAGGAGGGCAGGGATCTCTTCAATATACTGATTTCCTTCCTTTTGGGTATATACCTAGCATTGGGATTGCTGGCTTACATGGTAGTTCTATTTTTAGTTTTTTAAGGAACCTCCAAACTATTCTCTGTAGTGTTTGCACTAATTTATTTACATTCCCACCAAGATTGTATGAGGGTTTCCTTTTCTCCACATCCTTGCCAGCATTTGTTATTGCCTATCTTTTGAATAAGATTCATTTTAATTGGGTTTAGATGCTATCTCATTGTAGTTTTTCACATAAAACAACTAGCTCAGGTAGAAGTAAATCGTGGTAGTTTTCATTTGCATTTATGTAATGATCAGTGACACTGAAACAACACTTATTTTTCTTTTCCTTTTTTTTGTACAAATGTATGCGGTATATGTGCAAGTTTGTTATGTGCATAGATTGTGTAGTGGTCAAGTCAGCACTTTTAGGGTATCCATCACTTAAATAACATACATTATATCCATTAACCAACTCTTCATCATCCTCCCTTTTCTCACCTTTGGACTCTTCCAAGTCTCTATTATCTATCATTCCACTATTTACAACAATGTGAACAAATTTTTAGCACCCAATTATGAGTGATAATATGCAGTATTTGTCTTTCTATGTCTGTCTTGTTTCACTTATGCTAATGAAATCCAATTTCATCAGTGTTGCTGCAAATGACATGATTTCATTTTTATGCCTGCATAGTATTCCATTGTGTATATATACCACATTTTCTTTATCCATTCATCTGTTGATGTAACTTAGGTTGATTCCATATCTTTGCTATTTTGCAGTGTATCAATAAACATATGGGTGCAGATATCTTTTTGATATATTGATTTCTTTTCTTTTGGGTAGATGCCCAGTACTGAGATTGCTGGGTTGAATGGTAGTTCTATTTTTAGTTCTTTGAGAAATCTCCATACTGCTTTCCATAGAGGCTGTACTAATTTTCATTCCCATGAACAGTGTATTAGCCTTTCCTTTTCTCCACATCCTCAAAATATTTATTATTTTTGAGAGATATTTATAAAGATATATGATGTCATTCTCCTTACCAGTTATTTTTATCTGTTTTAAGGACTGATAAAATTAGAATTTGAAAATGTCAAACCAGAAAAAAATGTCTTTTTTTATATTAATGAATTTCTAGAACTATGTCCCAAAGCTGATGGGTATACAGCAATGGGATTTCCTCAAAGAAACAGAGCTGTAATAGAGAAATTTTTTTGACCAAAGACTTGACATCAAATGAATCATGACTGTCTGCAAAATTTGTCATATAACAAATAGCAGATTTTGCATATAGCAAAGGCACAGCTATAAATCTTTAAAATAATAATTTAAATAACAAAAATTGTGTTTCCAGTTGCATAAAAGGTACTTACACATTATTTGTTCAAAAGATGTTACTATATCATATTTAGATGTACATCATTTATTATATGTTGTATGCTATATATAATACAATATTTAAAGGTACATACAAAGGATATATACCTATATATTTGATACGTCCTGTATTAGGCACTTTTGCTAGCTTTTGCTAGCAAAAAAAATCCCGAAATCTCAACAATTTACAACAACAAAGATTTATTTATTGCTCCCATTACATGTTCTTCCCAGGTTGGCTGCACCTCTACTCTGCATCTTCATCTTCTTCATTCTGGGACCCAAGACAAAGGAACACCCCAATCTGGGACATGCTGATCTTGAGGCAGAGAGAAAAGAGGAATGGCAGAATTCCACAATGGCAGAATCCCACAATGGACCATCTGTTAACATTCCATTGTCTATAACAAGCCACAAGGCCAAGCTTGATGTCAATGGTGCACAAAATACAATGTCTCACTGGGAAGGGCAGAAAATTACTGGGAGTAATTTTATTGTTTAAAAGACTTCCTGAAAACATAGTTATCCAAAGCACAGATCACCCAATTATCTCCACAGGACAACGATCACTCAACTGAACAAATGTGCTTGCTTATCAAATGACTGTTTACTCGTCAGTACATCCGAAAATGGGATATAATCAAAGCAAAGCCCAAAGGAACATTCACCGCTGGAAGATTTATATTTACAAATAGGACCCAGGTTAGAAAAAAGGAATCCCAAGGAAAGGTAAAGAGAAGAATCATACATTTTTTAAAAAGTCAGTATTAAATTTAATAAGAGAAGCTTATAGAACTAATATGTAAATTCAAAAACTGTTTCTATGAAAATCTTAAAAATACACAAATATGGCCGGGCACACGCCTGTAATCCTAGCACTTTGGGAGGCCAAGGTGGGCAGATGATGAGGTCAAGAGATTGAGACCATCCTGGCCAACATGGTGAAACCCTGTCTCTACTAAAAACACAAAACTTAGCTGGGTGTGGTGGTGCGTGCCTGTAATCCCAGCTACTTGGGAGGCTGAGGCAGGAGAATTGCTTGAACCCAGGAGGCAGAGTTTGCAGTGAGCCGAGATTATGCCACTGTACTTCAGCCTGGTGACAGAGTGAGACTTTGTCTCACAAACATTAAAAACAATTTTTAAAATAATAATGTATACAAACACAAATCATTATTTAATCTTATCAAGTGGGGAAATAGGTGACATCACAAAAGCACAAAAGTTGGAAATGCTAATGGAGTAACCACAAATATATTTAAAAATTGAAAGATTCAAAAACAACTATTTTGTTCAACTCTAAGCAAATAAATTTGAGAACCTGAATTAAAAGGGTGATTTTTAAGAAAATATAAACTTCCAATAATCCCAATATTATTTAAATTTTTTGAAAGCATAGAATATAAAAGAAGGGAAACTTCTAAATTATTTATATGAAGCTAGTATAATATTAGTAACAAAAATCCTAAAAGAAAGCCACAAATATATCATACTTTAAAATATCAGTATAAAAGCCTATATAAAATATTAGCAAATAGAATATAGAGCCATATTAAAATAACATTTTATGATTTTTATATTTTTTAGGGGCCCCCAAAATAAGTACCCTTCATTCCTGAGTTCCGAAAAAAAAAAACAAAAGAAAAAAAACTGAATCATCAGCCTAGGAAGAAAGCATCTGGAGACCAAAATGTCCCTTTATTTCTGATAAAAGTTATATTACGGTCCATAGCTAGAATGAGAGTCAAAAGGGCCTGCAAAGAAAACCTCAGAATTAGACAGACTTACCTAGGCAGTCACAGACAATGTTCTCCTGGGTTGGAGACTTTCCCAGGTTATTCTTAGATCCTGGGTAAATGAAGACCTTCCACTCCCTGGGAGAAGCTAGCTCTAAGAAGACAACAGATTATTTAAGCAGTCGCAGTTATTCTTCCAAACTTTAGATATCAGACAAGTCACTCCATTTTCCCTGGGGCAGGGTAAGGAAGGGATTGAAGCCAAGATTGTTCCACTAACTGAAGTCACTCACCATAGAAAGAAACATTGGAGATCAGGTGTACTGTTTCACACCTGTAATCCCAGCATCTTGGGAGGCTAAGGCAGGAGTTTGAGACCAGCCCAGAAAACAGTGAGATCCTGTCTCTACAAAAAAGTTAGAAATTATCTGGGTGTATTGGTGCATACCTGTAGTCTCAGCAACTTAAGGGGCTGAGGTGGAAGGATCTCTTGAGTCCAGGAGTTAGAGGCTATACAGTGAGATATGATCAAGCCACTGCACTCTAGCCCAGTACAGAGTGATAATCAATCTCCAGAAAACAAAAAAAGAAACACTGAGAATGGAAAATATAGTCCAACTTGTTAGTTCTTTTTTTTCTTTCTTTTTAAAAAGCTTGTTTTAACCATTACCCTATGGTCTATATCTGTCAAGAGACAGACTCCTCAGGAGAGTCCTGCCCCTACCCTCCACAGACACCACACCAAGAACTGTCCTTTGGGTGTCCTTCAGGAACTGCTGATGGGCAAGACGGCTATTGCCCCCTGAAGGCTATGAACTGGCTTAGAACACATATTTGATAAATCCAAGGTCATCCTGTGCTCAAGACTGGAATTTTATTCCCCATTTTGTTGTTCATTTTAAATTTTGTCCTTGCTGTGTTGTCTCAAATAACCTATCAGAGCTTCTGCAATGAGATTAAATGACAACGTCAAGGTACTCCCTTAGTAAAATGTAAACACTTATTGTGCCCTGGAAACTTCAGATTGGAACCATGAGGATGCAGTCAGCCAAATCCGTTTTTAAGAGGTTGAATATCTACTGAATATTAGAAGGTATCAGAGTTATTGTTAATTTTGTGAAGTGTGGCAATGGTATTGTTGTCCTACTTTTTAAAGTCCTTATCTGTTTAAGATTCATACTGATGTATCTAAAGTTAAAATAATATGATATCTGAATTTTGCTTTTAAATATTCCAGCAAACAAACAAAAAATAGTGATGTGAATGTACTGCAGATGTAATAAGTAAATTATCTTGAGATTCCAAGAGCCTAAGTCTGCTAAGGAAACTTAGGACAGTGATATTTGAGGATTAAAATATGTGTAGGAACTTTCTGGGCTAAAAGGGGTAGGGTAATCATGGAAAAGAATAATATCCTAGGCAGACAGCATAGGCTGTGTAAGGGTACAGAGGTTTGGAAAAGAATATTGAAACAGACAAAACAGAGCTCAGGGCAATTCTGTGGCAGAAACTGTGCACAATCCTAATAAAAACATTTGAGATAAAAGTGTTATTAGTCATGGTTGTACAGAGTTGGGACAAGTCCAGTTTTCTTCACTGGCTCATGCTTTTTCAGACTATTTTATGTATTCATTAAATTAATCTCTTCATCTAAAATGCAATTTTCTCCCCTTTATGCAAATACTGTCTTTCAAGGCAGAGTTCAAGAATGCTCTTCAGTCAAAAGCCCTTCTTTTTCTTTTTGTTTTTTTGAGACGGAGTCTCACTCTGTCGCCCAGGCTGGAGTGCAGTGGCATGATCTCTGCTCACTGCAACCTCTGCCTCCTGGGTTCCCGCATTCTCCTGCCTCAGCCTCCCCAGTAGCTAGGACTACAGGTGCCTGCCACCACGCCCGGCTAGTTTTTTGTATTTTAGTAGAGACGGGGTGTCACCATGTTATTCAGGATGGTCTCAATCTCTTGACCTCGTGATCCGCCCACCTCGGCCTCCCAAAGTACTGGGATCACAGGCGTGAGCCACCATGCCCGGCCCCAGTCAAAAGCCCTTCTTAGCCATTTATAGTTTGCTGGACTGTCATTCTTCTGACTTTTACAAGTGTGCTCTTCAATATAGTTCTTTATGATGAGCTGGTCAATAGAGTGAGCACAGTTTTACATGGGCTAATACCTTCTTGACTAGAAGCAGTTTTCTCAAACCAAGCCTAGCACAATGCTTAGGATGTTATAGGACTCATTACATGGGGGCATTCTCCAAACAGGAAGAGAGCCACATCCACACATGGGCCGCCAAAAAGTTAATGTACCTACTCAATCGCCACAGACACTCTTTGAAGCTGATATATCAACCTCACCATCTTGGGAAAAGAAAGAAGAGGAAGGATGGAAGGAAGGATGGAAGGAAGGATGGAAGGAAGGAAGGAAGGAAAGAAGGAAGGGAGGGAGGGAAGGGAGGGAAGGAGGGAAGGAAGGTGAGAGGGAGGGAGGGAGATGGGGAGGGGAAGAAGAAGGGGAGGGGAAGGGGAGGGGAGGAGAAGGGGAAGGGCAGGGGAGGGGGGAGGGAGGGAAGGGAATGAATGTGCTTCCCCATTTCCCTGATGTTACACAAAAGGAATGACTCCAAAATTTTAATAATATTAGAAATCCACATTTTAAAAAGATTTTAGTTTAACTCCGTGAATTTCAGCTAAGAATTCTAAAGCAAACCATGAATGAAAATGGAATCTAAGAATGGATTTGAACCCTGTGCTACAGTGTGCCTATATTTTGGTGATTACAAACTGACTGTGAAAAGGCAGGCAAACGTGAGACCACTTTAAAGGTATCTAAATTCAAGAAAGCAAAAGTGTAACACAGAAACCATAATAGTATTTTGGCAACAGCTAGTGCTCTGAAGCTTGGGATTCTCTAGCTAATATCATTCATTTGTTTCCAAAACAGAAATGGTCTGAGCCTTCATTTAGTTGATTTATTAGTTTCCTATAGTTGCTGCAACAAATTATCACAAATTTAGTCCTTAAAACAACACTAATGTATTATCTTACAGACAGCTCTGGAGGTCAGAACTTCAAAAATGGTTTTAATGGGTTAAAATCAAGATGTTGATGGGCCTGTGTTCCTTCTGGAAGTTCTAGAGGAACATTCACTTCCTTGCTTTTTTCAGCAACTGGCTGCCTGCATTCCTTGGTCTGTGACCCCTTCCTCCACCTTCCAGCCAGCAACATAGAATTTTCCAATCCCTCTCTTTGACTGACAGCTGCCTCCACCACCACATCTTCTTCTCTCACCATGCTTCCAACATCACAGTATCATCTCTGATTCTGCCTCTCCTGTGTCCCTCTTTCACAAACCCTTCTAGTTATATTACGCCAACTTAGAAATTCTATCTTGGATAACCTCGCCTTTTCAAGATCCTTAACACTTCTTAATCACATCTGCAGAATCTTTTTTGTCACATAAGGTAGCATCACAAGTTCTAGGGATTAAGACATGGACATCTTTGGGGTGTCATTACTCAGTCTACCACAGTTAGATAGGTGGATGGTATGGAAAAGTGTTTTGTCTATGAAAAATTCCATTCTCATTTTACTGGGGAATATAAAGTCTCCATTAAAAAATAAAAAGGAATGATTTGTGAAAAGTCCTATAACAGCATTATTAACCCACAAAAGCTTTGTTGAATTGACAATAAGTTCCCAAGGAATCCAATAAAATGGGAACATACTGTACTCTAAAGGGATATTCATCTGCAGCTAGTCCTACAAATCTCTACTTTGTTTTTAATTTATAGAGATAGCTGAACTACATCTCCCATATTTTTCTTATCCTCACCCTACCTTGTCCTGCCACTAAAAGCTTCTTTATGATGTGGTTTCATTGAGGAGGGCTAATGGCTCATATCATGGATTAATACAAAACATTTGGTGTTGCAGTTATACTAAATGGTGAATTACCTTGGAAATCTTAAAAATATGATTTTAATTTCTCTCTATAATATATAAAAACACATATATACAAATGTATGTGAGTATATACATATATGGTATATAATTTTTGATAGCAGGAACATCTAAATGTTGGTGTTTGCCAAGTTTTCTTATTCATTTTACAAGCCAAGTGCATGTATGAAGGCAGTACTATCAATGAATAGTCTGCCAACAAGAATCTCCAAGTCTCACAGCTCAAGTGTGCTGGCTTTCAGGACCATCTATCTCTTTGAGTCTTAGCATAATTAAATACCAGGAGGAACAGCTTAGCTATAATATGGGAGTTAAATATGACTTTGTCAATTTTTAGCTATTATCTCTATTCTGTGCAGGTTTTTAAAGACTAAAATAATACACATTTATAAATTTAAAAAAGAATGGATTTTGATTTTTAATTTATGCTTAAGATGAATCATTATGTGATCTGTTTTCTGACCCAATGTGTTTGAAAAAAGAATTAATGTGGATCTCAGGGTATGCCAGTACCATTTTATAGAGGGCTGCATTAAATAATCATGTTTTAAAGCATTTATAATTATCCCTATTTATAAATGTATAAATAAGAAAATTCAATATTAGAGCCAGTGGGAAACCATAATTCAAAATTCATTAACATTTGTGACTCGTGGTCTGATCTCTAAAGTATACATTGAAGAGAAATCTTTGTCTTCTATACTTTGAAAAAAGGTCTTTATTTTTTTCTCTCATCTCTTTGTTCTTTCTTTCCTTTTTCTTCCTCTTTCTGCCTTTCATATAAATCATCAACCACACATACTAATTCAACAGATGTCTAAACCAGGAGTCTCCACTTTCTGTAGAATGGAATAATAAGGAGGAGGCGAACATTTTTGATTAATGAGCACAGGTCCTTCTAGCATTCTAATATCCACCAGATTATTCTCTCCTACCATGAAGATCTGAATATTACCCATTTCTCTGGAATATTACCATTTCTCTGTTATTGTGACATCATCAGCCTTGCTATGAAGTGTCCCTGACTAATCCCTCACCCCCAATAATGTTCTCCAGCAATTGTGGCAGTTCCTAGGAGTTTCCTTCAGGGGTCTCTGCATAGTTGATCTCAGACATATGAGGAATGCAGCATTTTTCCTCTCTTTCTTCTCAATGAAATTGCTCATGAAATGCCAAAAGGTTCTGTACTATCTCCACTGTAATTCCCTCCCTGTAAGTGCTGCACGTGGTTGGTGGTTGATAGACCTCTGAAATTATTTCATGTTTGCAGAACACTTTACTGGATTTCTCTGTTCTACAAGAGGCAGCTTTCTCCCTTCTGCTATATTCCTTGGTACCAAAACCTGTCACAGTGGTTCCTGTCACAAAGGATTGCCTTGGGATCCCAAAATCTCTCCTAGACTGTGAGGAAAAATTATTTCTTTCTTCTTGCTGCTAGAGCTTTCTCTCCACAGGACTCAGACATGAGTCCATATGGATTGGGCAAAGAGGGGCCGTTTATGTCTGAGACCATCATCCTCAACTTGCCCTCAAACTTCTTTGCCCCTTCTAGACCCTTGAAAACCATTTTGCCATTTCACTGTCAAGTCACAGAACTTGATATGCAGCAGATATTATTATTTGACAGAAGTCTCTCCTTCTGGTCATTTGCACATACCTTGACATTTCATAATTAGCCTATTTTATATGTCTCAATTTACATTGTGGAGCTTCCTTTCCATAACTTATTTCCTATCACCCAATTATGAAGTTAAATAATCAGGAAACCCTTCATTGCATCTTTTTGTGGCCACTGCTAAACCAAATGAAACGGGCAGTCAGCCCTTCATGGCTTTTATAATGAGTCCTCAGATACCCCTGGAGTAGGTAAGGATGTATCAGGAGGCTCTCTGCTGGAAATAACACAACACAACTGAAACTGACTTAAAAATAGGGCTTTCTTGGCTCACACAACTGGAATGTCCAGAGAGTAGCAGATGATCAGAACCCCGCCTCCACTTCTCTGTGATTCTCTCCATGTCTTACTTCTCCCTATTTTAACTTTGCATCATGGTTGCAAATAAAGTTTGCATGCATAACTTTACATCAATGTCTGGAGCAATTTTAGGCATCATATTCATACAGCACATTATCTGGAAAGACAAAGAACACAACTTTTGTGACATCCCACGCTTCACCCTGACAGAACGGGCTTAGGTTATAGATCAAGCCAGGAACTAGTGAGTAAATCCAGGGAAGGGGAATATGATAACTGATTAAGCCAATCAAGGGCTGTCCCAGAGCTAAACACATGAGCTTCTTGGAAGAAAAAATAAGTATTATTAGAAAGGAATAAGAGGGCCAGGTGCAGTGGCTGACACCTGTAATCCCAACACTTTGGGAGGTCAAGACAGGAGGACTGTTTGAGCCCAAGAGTTTGAGATCAACCTGGGAAACATAGTGAGACCTTATCTCTAAGAGAAAAAAAATTATCCAGCCTTGGTTGCTTGCACCTGTAGTCCTAGTTATTCAGAAGTCTGAGGTGGGAGGATTCCTTGAGCCCAAGAATTGGAGACTTCAGTGAGCCATGATTATGCCACGGCACTCCAGCCTGGATGATAGAAAGAGACATTGTCTCAAAAAAAAAAAAAAAAAAAAAAAAGGAGAGGTAGGGTGGGAATAGGTAACTAACCAACAGAAAAAAAAATGTCCACCATGTCACCCATTGCTTCAGTTTTGTTTATTCAAATGCCATACTATCAGTCAAAATGTCACTTTCTATTCCATTTCTTAGCTGGAACTATGCTCAGCTTTGCTATCCAACCAAATACACCATACAGTATTACACATTTCTCTATGTGCCTGTATTAGTCCATTCTCACACTGCTATAAAAATACTACCAGAGACTGGGTAATTTATGAAGGAAAGGGGTTTAATTGACTCACAGTTTCACATGGCTGTGGAGGCCTCAGGAAACTTACAATCACGGTGGAGAGGCAGGAATGAGAGAGAGAGAGAGGACAGGGGAAACTGCCAAACCCCTTGAAAGCATCAGATCTTGTAAGAACTCACTCACTATCAGGAAAACAGCGTGGGGGAAGCCACCCCCATGATCCAATCACCTCCCACCACGTCCCTCCCTCGACACGTGGAGATTACAATTCAAAATGAGATTTGAGTGGGAAGTCAGAGCCAAACGCTATCAGTGCCTTACACTAAGATCTATATCAGATTTCGATAGATTTATTTAGTATTAGGAATAACAATTATAATAATAAACCAGTATTTTGAGTTGAATATAAATCAATAATGAATTAGAGCAACTAATTTAACTGCATGGTTTTTACTCCTAAAATTAGCAGCATTTCCTAAAATTTACAGTTTTAAAGAAAACTTTAAAATGCTTAAAAATTCCAGCCAGGTGTGGTGGTTCATACCTGTAATCCCAGCACTTTGGGCGGCTGAGGGGGCGGCCAAGTTGAGCCCAGGAGTTTGAGACCAACCTGGGCCACAGTGCAAAACCCTATCTATACTAAAGATAGAACAAATTATCTGGGTGTAGTGGTGTGTGCCTGTAGTCCCAGCTACTCAAGAAGCTAAGGTGGGAGGATCACTTGAGCCCAGGAGGTCAAAGCCGCAGTCAGCTGTGATCGCACTACTGCTCTCCAGCCTGGGAAACAGAAGTGAGACTCCGCCTCAAAAAATAAAAAACAAAAATAAATAAATGAATAAAATACTTTAAAATTCCATGTAGGTATTAAATAACAATTCAAAATAATACTCCAGAGAGAGTATCAAGGGAGCATATGATTATCTTATGATAATTTAGAAAATATGAGCCTTGAGTTCAGAATGAAAGCAAGAGGCATGTAAGATTAGAGTATTTAAGGATTCTCCCAGTCTCCTTATCCCACATTTATTTCCTAGTTTCATGCGGCTTTCTTCTCAACATTACCTAAGACAGAATTTTTCCTCCCTGCACAGTATAAAGTAATGCACCACTGTGGCAGCACATCTCCAAAATGACCCCCAATGGCCCCAGCCTTTTAGAATTCACATATCTACATAAATAGCATATAGAAGTGATAAGTGATTCATTTCACTGAGGGAATGATGCAGTATGCCAATTCTAAGATTAGGTTATAAAAGACTATGGCTTTCATCTTGGGGGCTCTCTCTGTATTCTCTATCTCTTCCTCTGGTGGAAGAAAGCTGCTATATTTCAAACAGCACTGTGGAGAGGTCCTCATGGTGAAGAACTGTGGCATAGAGCCAGTGAGGAAGTGTGACCTGCCAACAACCAAATAATCTAGTCTTGCTTCTTCAGCCCCAGTCAAGGCTTGAGATGCTGTAACCCTGAGCAACTGGCTTAACAGGAACTTCATGAAAGATTTGGCTAGAACCTCTCAGCTAGGCTGCTACTTGTGTCCTGACCCTTTGAAATTGTATAAGATAATAAATGTTTTATGTTTTAAGCTGATATATTTTGGTGCAATTGGATAGAGAGATAACTAATGCACTCCTTGCTCTATGTTTCTAACCTTGCCTTTTAATTCCCCTTGTACTGTCATTATATATTAATTTATTTAGTTTGTTTATTGTCTGTGAGAACAATGACATTTCTCTTTGAGTTGCCTTTGTATTCCCAGCCTGGAAGAGTGTTTGGAATGTAACAGATAGTCAATAAAAAATGGATGAGTAATGAGAGTCTAAAATTTTTATGCAAGAGATGATAGCTTTTCATTTACTGTTTTTAAATCAGTGTACAGTGGTCTGACTTTATGGCCATTTGTGATTACAGTAGACATCTTTGTGGAATGTCTGCCCCATTCACTATGATCCTCTTACTTACGGAAAAAGTCAATATGACCGCAAGCACTTGCCATTGACTACTGGATGATTGCTGAATACCAGACCTGCTATGTTGGTGACTGGATCATGAGGGATCTGCCGTTATGAATGGATTAGTCCATTCATGGACTAAGAAATTAATGGGCTAATAGATTAATGGGTTATCAAAGGAGTGGAACAGGCGAGAAGGCTCTCACCAGATTCATTCTCTTGATCTTCGCCTTCTCAGCCTCTGGAACTATAAGAAATAAATTTGTTTTTATATTTATTTATTTATTTATTTTTGAGATGGAGTCTCGCTGTGTCACCCAGGCTGGAGTGCAGTGGCACCATCTCGGCTTACTGCAAGCTCCACCTCCTGGGCTCACGCCATTCTCCTGCCTCAGCCTCCCCAGTAGCTGGGACTACAGGTGCGAGCCACCATGCCCGGCTAACTTTGTTTTTGTATTTTTAGTAGAGATGGGGTTTCACCGTGTTAGCCAGGATTGTCTTGATCTCCTGACCTCGCGATCCACCTACCTCGGCCTCCCAAAGAACTGGGATTACAGGAGTGAGCCAATATGCCTGGCCCAATAAATTTGTTTTTAAAATAAATTACCCAGTTTCAGGCCAGACACACTAACTCACACCTAGGCAACATGGCAAGACTTCATCTCTAAATGTGTGTGTGTGTGTGTGTGTGTGTGTGTGTGTATGTATATATACCACTGCAGACTGATATAAATATATAAAAATTAGCCAGGCATAATGGCACATGCCATAGTCCCAGCTCTTCAGGAGGCTGAGGCAGGAAGGTAGCTTGAGTCCAGGAGTTCAAGGTTACAGTGAAAAATGAAAATGAAATGAAATAAAACTTATAAATTTCCCAGTTTTAGGTATTCTATTACAAGCAACAGAAAAGGGGCTAAGACAGAAAATTGGTACTGGATCTGAATATTTGTCCCCCCCCAAAACTCATTATTGTAGTCTGTTTGTGTTGCTATAAAGGAATACCTGAGGTTATGCAATTTATAAAGAAAATAGGTTTGTTTGGCTCATACCTCTGTAGGCTGTACCAGAAGCATGGTACTGGCATCTGCATCTGGTGAGGACCTCAGACTGCTTCTACTTATGGTGGAAAATGAAGGAAAACTGGTATGTAGAGACTGCACATCAGTAGAAAGCAAGAGAGAGAAGGGAGGAGGTGCCAGGCTCTTTTTAACAGCCAGCTCTCATTGGAACTAACAGAGTAAGAACTCATTCACTCCTGGGAGCATGGCACCAAGCCATTATGAAGGATCCACACCCACAACCCACAACCCAGACACTACCCACCAGGCCCCATCTCCAACACTGGGGACCACATTTGAATCTGAGACTTGGTGGGGGCCAAATAAACCATATCCAAACCATAGCATTCATGTTGAAATTTATTTCTTCCTATTTTAAATATTTGTTTTGTTTTTTATTTTTGTGGCTACATAGTAGGTGTATATATTTATGAGGTCATGTTAAAATTTATTCCCCAATGGGGAATATTAAAAGATAGGACCTTTATGGTGTGATTAAATCATGAGGGCTCTGCCCTCACGGATAGATTAATTCATTCATAGATTAATGGATCAATAAGTTACTGAATTAGATTAATGGGTATCCTGTGAGGGGAACTGGTGGCTTTACAAGAAGAGAAAGAGAAACCTGAGCTAGCACACTCAGCCCCATGGACAAGTGAGGCCCCGTGCTGCCTCAAGACTCTTCAGAGAGTCTCCGTCTGCTTTCACCAGGTATAGCCCCTCGATCTGGGACTTCTTAGCCTCCATAACTGTAAGAAATATTTTTTTTCTTTATAAATTAGCCAGTTTCTGGTATTCTACTATAAGCAACAGAAAATGGACTAGGACAAGACCTGAGCTGAGCCAATCAGAAATTCTCCCCTGGGTATTAGGAATTAAAATCAACAGAGGGAGAAAAAAGAATCTCTGCGTGGCTGTCCCTCTGCATCAATCTGGACAGGCCGTGTTGCACTGTGTTAAGAAACAACAGCAACAACCTCCAGAGCCTTAAGCAACAAAGGTTTATTTCTTATCACAGTATGTGTTGCTGTGGTTTGGATATAGTTTGTCCCCAAGAAATCTCATGCTGAAATTTGATCCCCAATGTGGTGATGTTGAGAAGTGGGGCCTAGAGGGAGGTGTTTGGGTCATGGGGTGGATCCCTCATGAAGAGATCGTTGCTGTTCTTGCCAAAGTCAGTTCTTGTTCTGACACAGAGCAGAGACCCCTCTTAAGGTCTTGTGGGGCACCCTCCACCAAAAGATTAAAATAAAAAAAACTTGGCTTCCTTAAAGAAAATTCCAGATATCTAGCTAGTCCTAAAAAACAAAAACAAAAACAAAACAAACAAAAAACTTAAAAGCAAGAAGATAATAATAGCTTAAAACAATAGCCAAAAAATTAACATTATAGGATATTTTATTCCCTATAAAAACTAAAGGTAACATCTTAACGTATGTCCCAAGTTGTTTTTCAGAAACCCTGATCCCCACTAAATGGACCCACTGGCACACAGGCCTCAAATAAGGGAGAGCTGAAGACTAAACTCTGACTACTATTCTTCGTTCTAAATTTCTTCTTGATGAGCCTAAAGGAGGCCATGCCCATGAGCCCAAGGTAACATCCTTTTCTGCTGATGTCAAATTTTTAGACAGTTTCACCTTCTTAACAATCACAAGTCAGAAAATCTTTAAATTTCGCCTATCACCTGTGGGCCCCCCCGCTTTGAGATGCCCTGCCAATGCATGGCAGGCAAGCCTCAAATTGGGAATTTGCCCAGTAGAGTTCTTGGCTTCGCCAAGAAAGAATTCAAGGGTGAGCTGGTGGTGTTAAATAGCAACTTTTATTGAAGTAGTAGTGTCCAGAAGCAGCAGAGATACTGCTCCTTGCCGAGCAGGGCCACTCCATAGGCAGTGGGTCCAGAGAAGCATCTCAAAGGCAGTTCTTCTGTCATATTTATAGTCACTTTTAATTACAGGCAAATTAAGGGGTGGATTATGCAGAAATTTCTAGGAAAAGGGTGGTAACCTCTTGGTTGTCAGGTTGTTGCCATGGAAGGGGCATTAATATGGAAAGCTGCTTCCTCCCTGGCCCTGTTGTAGCTAGTCCTCAATTTGGTCTGGTGTCCAAGTCCTGCATCCTACCTCACTGCATTTTTAGGTTAAGCCAATATATAACCTCCATATATTGATTTATGACTTTGCCTATAATCTCTGACACCCCTGCCTTTAAAAACCCTTGCCTATAAACAATTGGGGAGTTCAAGTCTTAAGCACGACCTGACCAATTCTCCTTGCTTGGGACCCTAAAATAAATGCCTCACTTTCTTTCACTAAAATCCTGATGTCAGTGTTTGGTCTTGCTGCACAGGGCGATTGAACCCATTTGGTTTGATAACAGCTCTTAAGAGATTGGAAAAGAGAGAGTCCCTGAGAGAGTGGGTTGTTATACAGTGAGCTTCCACCTCCTGTTTGGTCCCTTTTCACATGTAACAGCTTCCCCTTTGACCTTCTACCATGTTGTGATACTGCACAAAAAACTCTAATCAGGACTTGAGCAGATGCTCACGCTATGCCCCTTGAGCTTTCCAATGTGCAGAACCATGAGCTAAATAAATCTCTTTTTTAAATCCAAGTATACCCTGAAGATATTGGGGGTTCAGTTCCATACTACCACAATAAAACAAACATCACAATAAAGCAGTTCACACAATGTTTTTGGTTTCCCAGTGCATATAAAAGTTATGCTTTCATTGTACTGTAGATTATTGTGTACAACATGTCTAAAAAATGTACATACTAAGAAAAATAGCTCAGAGCTGTCTGAGCTATGTAAGGTATGCAAAATTTATTAGGCCTGGACAGACGTGAATACTGGCTTCCATCACGCCATCCCACGTCTAAGGGCAATTGTTAAAGGCATTTTGTTCTTTACCAGCTGCTTCACCCATTATCTTTATGTTCCTGGAATTTGTGATACATGGAAGAAAGCATAGCCAGTCAATAGCTTAAGTTTTTAAAATATAAATTCTTGGTAAACAAGTTAAGATCTGCCTCCTCTCCTTTCCTTAAAAACCTACTCTGACTGCTTGCTAATTGGAGTGTATATTCAAGGCAACTTGAATCTAAGCTCCTGAGTGGCCATTCTCAAGCACTGAGCCCAAATCAACTCTATACTTAATATTATTTTCTGAATTTTCTTAAATTTGGCAACACCTTAATTAAAAAATACTTTATTGATCATGCTTATGAACATGATCAAATGAGAATCAACTTTGCTGTGTATGTGGGGAAGATATGCAACTAGTAATGAAGAAAGAGGGAAATGGGAAGAGGGAGAAAAGAGGGGCAGACATGGAACAAATGAGAGAGAAGGAAAGGGAAGCCCTAAGTATATCAAGGATGACAGAAAATAAAAGGCGGATAAAATTCAAAAGAAAAAGAAAGGAAAACCCCAACACCCTCCAAGAGGTCTCTCTGAATCTGGACCACCGGCTCCAAGCCACAAACAGAAATCTCCCAGACAGCTTGTGCGCCGCGCGTCCCGCTGACATCGGCTTCCAGGATTGACTCGCGGCGCGGTACTGTGACGTCACCGGAAGGGAGCACTTCCGGTCTTGTGCCGCCTTCCCAGGACCATCAGAGAGAGCCGGCCGCCTTCCAGGCGGACAGGTGAGGTAAAGCTTCCCGAGCTCAGGGTTACTGCCCAAAGGAAGGACGGGTGGGCAGGCACGCGGGATCTGTCGCCTGTTCTCTGTGGTTCCTCGCAGAGCCCCTGTTGCCCTGGGCCAGATGGCCCGTAGCAGCGAAAATAATACTGTTCCTACAGCTCGCTAGTTAGGAGCCACTTGGCCTGGGAGTCCCTTGAGCTGCAGGCCGGGCAGTCGCTCACCCGAGCGCGGGAATGCAGCATTTGAACCCCTAAGTGCAGCCCACCTGTGAGGGAATCTTACGGCTCCCCCGTGGAGGAGTAGAGGCCAAAAGGTTGGGCAACCGGCCGGGAAGAAGTGGCTAGGAGGGGTCAAACTCTGGGCCGTGAGTGTTCTTTGTCCCCAGCGTTTAGTGCTCAGGCCGCCTTTTATTCACGGTAAAGACCTTTACCGTAAACTCTCACCCTTGGGTCTTAGTTTGATTTTCTTCCCTACGCAAGACAGGATGCAGATTGGAGCACTTTATTCCTTGATTAATTAATTCGTGCCTTCCCTCGCAAGTAGTTATCGGACAACTGCTTTGAACCTGTGTACCAAACACAAGACGCTGATAGTCCTGGCCGGGCGCGATGGCTCTCACGCCTGTAATCCCAGCACTTGGGGACCCCGAGGCAGGCGGATCACGAGGTCAGGAGATCGAGACCATCCTGGCTAACACGGTGAAACCCCATCTCTACTAAAAAAAAAAAAAATAGCCGGGCGTGGTGGCGGGCGCCTGTAGTCCCAGCTACTAGGGAGGCTGAGGCAGGAGAATGGCATGAACCCGGGAGGTGGAGCTTGCAGTGAGCCGAGATCGCGCCACTGCACTCTAGCCTGGGCCACAGAGTGAGACTGTCTCAAAAAAAAAAAAAGAGTTGATAGTCCTTTAGTTGAAAGAACAAATCTGTTTGGAGAAAGAGATACAACCAAAAGAAACCCAGAAGATTTAGAAGCATCTCCAGAATGTTTATTCTCAAAAGCTGTTTTTTAATTAAACTTCTTTCTGAAACTATAAGTAGGAGTGTCTCTGTTGTGTGTTTTCCCATTTTTCCACCTAAAGGTGAAAGGCTTGGAAACCTGCTAAGGCCCCTCTTTCCATCATGTAGCATTCTAGGGCACAATCAAGGCAACACAATGGTGCCCATCTAAAATTTTGCATTTTAATATTTTGCTTTTTGATAACTTAATGCCTTCAGACTGGAGGACTTTTTCTTTGTTAAAATGTTGCTCTGCTTTCAGCATTTTCTCCCTTGTAGTATTACCATGATATATTTAAGATTAAGCACTTAATTCTGAAGTCGCTTTAAGTATACTTCAACCAAAGGGAAATTAGTATATTATTTCTAATGAGTGTATTTAATATAGGTAAGTAGTTTGTACACTTATGAAATTCTTGGCATTAATTGATGTCCAGAAGCTGAAAGCTGCTCTCTGGCACATTTAAAAAGTGTGTGTGTGTGATTACAAGAAAGTTTGATGTCATAGTTGCCACCTTAGACATAGCAAAGGAGTTGTGCAAAACAAATTGCCTTTTTCCATTAAAGATAATTCAGCAAGTTCATCTTGAGTGTAATGTGTGCTTTAGTTTTTAATATGTCCTCAGCAGTAGTCATGGATTTTATCTTCATTTAAGCTTGATTTTCTGGCCCACTTGCACAGATTTAAGAAGATTCTCACTGGGGTTAGTGTGCAGTCATTCAGATAGCAAATATAGCAAAAGTAGGTGAAATGTAAAAGTCATTAAAAAAAGAATTGTGAAATTGCTCATGTCGCAACCACATCAAGCAGGAGCAAAGACAACTACACAGAATCTTGGTATAACATATAGTCGTTACCACTTGGACTTTCTCCTACAATATTTTGCAGTTTGTTTTTTGGATTCTTTAGTGTTATATAATATTTCAAAGCTATATGTGACTGGGAAATATTGGAATAGGTATCAGAGGACTGTAGAATTTATTTTACCATTTAAATGCTTATGTCCTTGAACAAAAAATGTAAACATCTTTGACCTTTAATTTCTTGTTCTATTAATTGCCTGCTTTTTATGTCTCCTTAAGGTCTGATGAGAAAGGAAGAGAATATAATTTGCAAATGAAAAGAAGTTTAAAAAAAAAGTGGTTTATTGCAAGGGGCTAGGTGGTGATCAAGTCAGGATATAGAAAACAATTATTTGTTCTTACATGTTATTCTGGAGAAAGATGAGATGGATACCCATAGTTACAGCAGACTGTAAAAAAAATTCTGTTTATGCATCATCTGTTTATATGTTGACTTTCACCTGTATGTTTTCAAGTTTATATAGGGCTATGTGCTAAGATCCCAATTTTCCCCTTTCATACCACTTATTATACCAATTGCAATTAAATACATGTATAATTATTAGTAACTTTTTTAAAAACCTTTTTGTTTTGAGATAATTACATAGTCACAGGAAGTTGCAAAAAACTTTACGGGGGGGGGGGGAGGGGGGGGAAGTCCCTGTGTACCCTTAAGCCTGCCTCCCTAGATGGTAACATCTTGGATAACTGTGGCACAATGTTAAAACTGGGAAATTGGCATTGATACAATTCACAGAGTGTATTTCCATTTCACCAACTTTATAAGGACTCATTTGTGTGTGTACACCAGTCTGTGTGTAGCTTCTTATAACTACCATAATCAAGATAAAGAATTATTCCATCACCACAAGGCCCCCTGATGCTGCCTCCTTATAGTCAAACTATCTTGTCCCAGCTCCATCCCTAACCTGTGACAACCACTGCTCTATCTCTATAATTTTGTTATTTCAAAGATATTGTGTAGATGGACTCATACCATATGTAACTTTTTGAGATCCATCCAAATGTGTGTATCATGCATTCCTTTATTGCTGAGTAGTAGTCCATGGGATGGCTATGCTGCAGTTTGTTTAACCATTCATTCATTGAAGGACATTTGGGTCACGCTATTATAAATAGAGCTTCTATGAACTTTTTGTGTGAAGGTTTTTGAGTGAACATACATTTTTCCCCTTCTGGGATAAATGCCCAAGAGTACAATTACTAAAGCGTATCGTAAGTGTATGTTTAGTGAATTCATACTTCTTTAGCTTGTTGATGTGAATTACATTGATTTTAAAATGTTGAACATAACTGGTATAAATCTCACTTGGTTATAGTATATAATTGTATATTTCCATATTCTATTTGCTAATATTTTGTTAAGGTATAGGTAGAGAGGTATGAGAGGTTAAGGTGTAGGTACGAGAGATGTGTTGTAGTTTTTTGCTTGTTTGTTTTGTACTGCCTTTGCCAGTCTTTGATAGAGTAATAGTATTCTACATGGTTTTTAGTGATAACTCTTGTTTCATTATTGCTGCTGTATTAGTAATTTGTGTAGTTTTATCTTTTTCAGTGGTGATTTGCTGATTACAGTGACCTTTTTCAGAGAACTAGCTCTTTATTTCATCTTTGTCTATTTTTCTATTTTTAATGTCATTGATTTCTGCTCTTACTTTTATTATTTTCTTCCTTCTCACTTTAGGATTATTTTGCTTCTCCTTGTCTAGTGCTGTGATTATTAGTTTAAGATCTTTCTTTGTTTTTAATGTAAGCATTTATTGCTCTAATTTCCCTCTTGGCATTGCTTTAGTTGTATCTCACAAATTTTGCTGTCTTGTATTTTCATTTCCATTCAGTTCTATATATTTTAAATTTTTCCTTAGAAGTTTGCTTGACCCATGAAAATATTTGGGAGTGTCGTTTAGTTTCCAAGTTTTTGGTGATTTACCCATTGTTTTTCTGTTGTTGATTTCTAGTTTTTTCCACAATGATCAGAAAACATAAGCTGTGTAATTTTTAATTTTTAAGTTTGTTTTATGACTGAGGGTATGGTGTATCTTGGTGGATGTTCCATGTGTGCTTGAAAAGCATGTGTATTCTGCTATTGTTGGTTGCAGTGTTCTATACATGTCAGTTATGTCCTGTTCATTGATGGTGTTGTTCTGTTCTTCTGTGTCTTCCTGATTGTCTAATAGTTATTTTTGTTGCTGAAGATCCCAACTATAATTACAAATGTCTCTGTTTTTCCTTTTAGCTCTGTTGGTTTTGGCTTCATGTATTTTAAATATCTGTTGTTTGGTGCATATACATTTAAGATGTTTTCTTGATGAATTAATCATTGTATCTTTGTACAGTAATTTTCTTTGCTCTGGAGTCTACTTTATCTGATGGTAGTGTAGCCATTACTACTTAAAAAAGAGTAGTTAGCATGGCATATCTTTTCCATACTTCTATTTTCAACCTACCAATGTCATTATGTTTTAGTGAATTTCTTGTAGACACTATATGCTTGGGTCCTTTAAAAAAAAGGAAACTACTCTGCCAAACTCTGTCTTTTAGCTAGTATAGTTATATCATTTACACTTAAAAGTAATTGATATGGTAGGGCTTAAGCCAGGCATTTTGTTACTTGTTTTCTGTTTATTTCCTGTTTTTCATATTTGTTCCTCTTCTCTTTCTGTAGGTTTCTTGAATATTTTCAGAATTCTATTTGACGTGTTTATAGTGTTTTTGAGTATCTGGCTAAGTTAACCTTTTTTATTGTGCTTTAGGTATAACAATAGATGTAACAACTTATCACAAGGGATAATTTTATTGCCTTTTGCCGGTTGAAGTGTAGAGACCTTACTTCCATAAAGGTCCTTTTTCCTTTTCCCTTTTTAAAATATGTTTTTTTTTTTTTTTTTTTTTTTTTTGAGATGGAGTCTCGCTCTGTCACCCAGGCTGGAGTGCGGTGGCGCGATCTCCACTCACTGCAAGCTCTGCCTCCCAGGTTCACGCCATTCTCCTGCCTCAGCCTCCTGTGTAGCTGGGACTACAGGCGCCTGCCACCACGCCTGGCTAATTTTTGTATTTTTAGTAGAGATGGGGTTTCACCGTGTTAGTCAGGATGATCTCGATCTCCTGACCTCGTGATCCGCCCGTCTCAGCCTCCCAAAGTGCTGGGATTACAGGCGCGAGCCACCGCGCCTGGCCCCCTTTTTAAAATTTAATAGTTGTATTTTCTCTATACACCTTGAACACCACATCAAATGTTGTTATAACATTTACTTCAACTATCAAATATGATTTAAGAAACTCATGAGATGAAGAATAGTTCATTTTATATTTACCATGACTATTACCCATTCCAGTGTTCTTCCTTTACTCAAATTAAACCTTATTGATACATCATTTCCTTTTTGTTTGAGGAACTTCTTTTAGAACTTCCTAAAGATATGTCTGTTAGTGACAAATTAGTTTCCATCATCTGAGAATGTTGTTCCCCTTTGTTCCTGAAGGGTGGTTTTCACCTATATGGAATTTGGCCTTGACAGTTCTTTTACTTTAATATTTGAAAAATGTGTCATTTCTTTCTGTCTTCCATGATTTCTGATGAGAAATCTGATGGCATTCAAATTATTGTTCCCCTTAAAGGTAATGTGCCATTTCTCTCTGGCTGCTTTGGAGATTTTTTTCTTTGTTTTTAGTTCTCTAAACTTTGACTTATGATGTATCTTGTATTTTTATTTTTTCCTACTTAAGGTTTTCTCAGCTTGTTGACTCTGTAGATTTATGTCTTTTGTCAAATTGAGAAGTTTTCAGCTATTATATCTTTAATTATTTTTTTCAGCACCATACTTTCTTTTCTTCCTCTGAAACTGTGATTGGATGAATGTTAGGTCATTTGTTATTGTCCTACAAGTCCCTGATGCCCTTCTTGTTTCTTTGTCTGTTTTTCTCTGATCAGACTGAGTAAATTCTATTGATCTGTTTTCAAGTTCACTGATCCTGTTCTCTGTCAATTCCACTCTACTATTGAGCCCATCCAGGAAGTTTTTAATTTTAATTAGTATTTTTTCAATTTTATAATTATTTTTGATTCTTTTTAAAACATTTCATCTTTCAAGGAGAGCTACTTTCAATATACATGGAATTTCTTGGAAAAACTAGTAACAGTTTTAGGTTATTTGTATATATGAACTAATGTTACTCAAGATTTTAAACCTTCTTTGCAAAGTTAACTCTGTAATTAGCAGATGAAGCATGAACGTATATAATTTTTTTTCTCTCTATCTCAGGTAATTCCTTGTTAGAGGCCGTAATAAAAGGGAAATGGGGAAGGAAATAAAGAAGAGAATTTAGGCATTGGCAAATTGAAAATCGTCTGTAGTATCTTGCTGACAGGTAAAGTAGGAATTTTGAAACTCTAGAGAAAAGGAACCAGGAATGAAGATGGAGTGAAACATTTATATTTACTTCATTAAAACTTTTAAAGTTGTCATATAGTTTCAGATTTAAAAAGCTCTTTCTTCCAGCCTAGGCAACATGGTGAAACCCCTTCTCTACCAAAAATACAAACAGTTAGCCAGGCATGGTGGTGTGTGCCTGTAGTCTCAGCTACTTGTCGGGTGGAGGCCAGAGTATCGCTTCAGCCCAGAAGGTTGAGGCTGCAGTGAGCCAAGATTGTGCCCCTGTATTCCAGCCTGGGTGACAAAGTGAGATCCTATCTCAAAATAAATAATAAAAATAAATAAAAAAACAAAAAGTTCTTTCTCCTTTCCTTCTTTTCCCTTGAAGAATACTGAAGATTTTACATAGTTGACAAATGAGGTAAATCTAAGAAAAAACAAAAATTAAGTAGAATGGGTAACTTTCCGTGACCATACTTGAGATTTAGGTTATATTGACTGCTGAGGTTTATCAGTTTGATTCCTATCCCTACGATATAATTAAAAATAAACCATAGACCACCCCCCCATTGTCAGGCTCACTGACAGTATAACATTGTGATTAAAAAGCTCTTTCTCAGTAAGTATGAAAAGTTAATGCATGAAAAAGAATATATGTTAATTTAGTGGGGAAAAAGATGGTTTCTGCATTATAGTGGTATTAGCACAAGTAGCTTTCCATCTGAAAGAAAATAAAATTGGATCCTTATATAGTGGATTAAAGGTTTAGAAGTAGAGATTAATAAAAATTAAACATCTGGGAAACAGTATGTAAAATATGGAAGCCCAGAAAAGCATTAGCATCTGCATTATACAAAGTTTTCTTACAGACTGATAAGAAAAAGATAAATAACTCACTTGGAACCTAGGCAAATGATGTGAAGAGACAATTTACGGAAAAGATAGTCTAAAAAGCTAACAAACATGAGAAAATGCTTAAACACGCTTGTCAGTAAAATGCAAATTAAAGAATAAGGTATTTTATATCCAAAGACTGTAAGACTTACAAACAGTGGTATCACTTAGTGATGACAGGGTTGTAGAGGGAAAGATAACTTTCTACATCACTAAAAGAATTACATTCTTTTTTTGATAATAATCTGGCAACATCTATTAAAATTCAAACAGCAATTTCACACTTGGCAATCTGGCCTGTAAAAACAAAGGCGCTGGTAGATATGAATATATGTAAGAACACAGGTATTTAAGGGTACTTATTGCAGCATTGTTCTGAAAAAACTGGGAACTAATTGAGTGCTTGGCAACAGGGAGACGGTCATATAAATTGTGGTATATCCACATTATGGAACCATTAAAAATGAATTACTTATATAAACTCTGACTTGGCAGGATATCCATATGTTATTAAATATGAAAGCAAAATGCATAGAAGTGTATATAATATGCTACTATTTGTCAAACACTGGCAACTCATTCATGAAAAAAATGCATAAATGCTTAACATGTATTTGTGTATAATTATAGAAGAATATGGAAGACTATACTAAGTAACATGGGTTTGGGAGAGACATGGATAGTAAGGAGGAGAGGTAGAATGGAGGCATGATGCAAAAGGTTAAAAATTGTTTAGAAAAATCACAGCATGCATTGTATCTCATTTATCCATATAAGTGAAATTATATATATGCATATAAGTAAAATTTTAAAAATAACATGAGCTCTGGATCTTTCAGACATTTATGGGTTCAAATTCTGACTCTGCCATTTTACAGCTTACTAGCTGTGTGACTTAGGCAAATTGCTTAATGTCTTTCAATCAATTTTCTCACATATTTTCTTGGGGTGGGAGGATGAAATAATAGTACCCATCTCATAGGGTCGTCATCAGGATTAAATTTAGATAGCATCTGTGAAGTGCTTAGCACAGTACCTGGCTTACAGAAAGCACTCTCAGTTATTCTTACTGTTGCCTTGGTTCTTACGCTCTTGGACATTTGTTAATATCTATTTTTAAAACTTTGTCACCATCCTGCAACTTTCTTGAAACACTCCTCACTGGCTTAATTACTTTACATGTCTTAGTTAATGCCTATTTCTAGTTGTTCCTTTTTTATTTTGTTGATGTCTTTTTTCCTTACCTATGGATATTGCTCCCAAAATATAGCAGGAGTTGCCAAAGAAGCTTTTGAATTAGGGTGACTGGGAGAATAGTGGTTCTATATATGGCAGCAGAGAAGTCATGATGTAGGGTTTATAGGGTTGACTTAAAACAAGATGATTTTGACATTTGCCATTTTTTATGCATCAATGAGGCATCCAGATAAAAATGTTCAATAGCTGGAAAAACTTGACAGGAACTTAAGGAGTAGATATAAAGGGTTCTCCCACATGGCTAATTCTCGAAGTGGATGTAATCTCAAAGGGAGAGCATATAGAGAAGTGAACCCAGGGCAGAAACTTTGGGAACAGCGAATAGGGGAGGAAAAGGTTCTCAATGAGGACTGGGAGGTGGCATAGAAGCCAAGATAGAGAAGTTCTTTAAGAAGCAGCTGGAGAAACTGTATGTCTACTTTGTTCTCTCTTGAGCTTTAGTTCTGTGGCTCACATTGTCTTCTGGCCTTGTTCCTTATTTTCTTGAAACTTAAACTACATTTGTAACTAATCCCAGCTTCCTGTCTTCCCACTGATTTCCCTTCTTTTATGTTTCCCCTATATGTATGTGAGTAACGCTTTCATTCCTCTCATCTTTGGCATCAAAATCTGTCATCCCTGCCCCTTTCCCATCCCTGGTTCTCCATATCATTACCAAGACTTTAGACTCCCATTCGCTCCTTTTTCATTCCCACTCTTGCCTACATTTGATCGATTATTATCAAAACAATCTAAAGAAGATTATTTTGAAAGCTTCCAAACTCTAGTGTAATCTTCTGTTTTTTCTGTCTTTCATAGTCCTCTTAAAAAAAACTAGTTTAATCCAGTCCCTCTCCCTTTTAAATCCACCAGATTCTCTTTCCTACAACATTTTCCCAAACTGTTCTGAGGAAGGAGATGAGGTATTAATGAGAGAGATTAGTAGGATCACTATTAATGAAATATAGTCAAATCAGATTTTAGAAGGTGGTATACCTTTTTGGCACCAGGGACCCATTTTGTGGAAGACAGTTTTTCCACAAATGGTGGGGAGTGAGGGTGATGGTTTTGGGATGAAATTGTTCCATCTCAGATCATCGGGCATTAGATTCTTATAAGGAGCACACAACCTAGATCCTTTGCATGCACAGTTCACAATAGGGTTTGTGTTCCTGTGAGAATTTAATGCCTCCATTGATCTAACATGAGGCGGAGCTCAGGCAGTAATGCTTGCTTGCCGCTTATCTCCTGCTATGTGGCCCGGTTCCTAACCAGTTCCAGTACGTGGCCTGGGAGTTGTGGAACCCTGTTGTATACTATGTCCCCAACTTCAACGTTCACAGTTCCTATCGGTGTGCTTTGAAAAAGTTCCTCAGAAGTAAAGCTTACGTGCCTTTGTGTTTAACTTAACTTTCCAGATTGTGTTTTCCAAAGATGGCCACAATAGTAACTCCCATACCACATGTTCTTTTTACAATATGACTTTGACACTTCTTCTACTGACCCCTCGCAGTAGAAATGTCAAGGTCATATTGTACAAAGAACATGCTGTCTTTGAATATTGATGGGCTTCTGTCTAACATGGAAGTGATGCTGTGTGACTTTTGAGGGTAGGTCATAAAAGGTGATACAACTTCAATCTGGTACTCTTGAGACATTTGCTCTTGGAACCCAGCCACCATTTTCTGAAGAAGCCTAAAGCAGCCCATATTGGCAGGCCAAATGGAGAAGGCACATGCAGGTGTTCCAGGCCAACAGCCTATGTGACAATAGCATCAGTCACCAGGCATATGAATAAAGATACTTCCAGATGACTCCTGCCCCCAGTGATCAGGTCACACCCAGTTGTTGAGTTTTCTCAACTAAGGCCCCAGACTTTGGATCAGAGATAGGCTATCTTTGTTGTGCCCTTTCTGATTTCCTGACCCACAGAATCCGTAAGCATAGTAAATGGTTGTCTTAAGCCACTAAGTTTTAGAGTAATATTTTAAGTAGCGAGAGTAACTGGAACACCCAATGTTTCCTGAGAATAGTTTATTTTCTTAAGTATGGTAACTAATAGCTGTGATACATGTTCCTTGGAAAAACTGTTTGTGGAATTACTGGTTTTCTAATTTTTTAGCTTGCCATTCAAGGCCTTCATAGTGAACAGTAGGACAGCTTCAGTATTGGCCTGTGCATTTCCAGCAAATCGGTCTCCTCCCTGAATGGTATTTTATTTATAGTTTCTGTCTCAGTATTCTTTTACTCTTCTAGAAAGCCCTTATGTTTAGTTGCTATCTGATAGTCTCTTTTGTGAAGTGCCTGTTCAAATATTTTGCCCATTTTTCTATTGAGTTGTCTCTTACTGATTTGTAGAAGTTCTTTGTAAATTCTGGATATGTGCATGTTGGGAGAAAAATCTATATTTTATATCCTATGTGTATATATATGTTTCCCAACAACAGGCTCGTATTCAGAATGCTATACATATGTGTATATATGTGTGTGTGTATATGTATAGTGTTCTCCCACTCTGTGACTTGCCTTCTGACTCTCTTAATAGTGTCTTTTGCTAAATACAAGTTCTTAATTCTAGTGGAGGATGGAATTTGAAAGTATTTTCCTTTTTTTTTTTTTTCTTTTTCTTTTAGATGAAGTCTTAAGTCTTACTCTGCTACCAGGCTGGAGTGCAGTGACGCGATCTTGGCTCACTGCAACCTCCAACTCCCTGGTTCAAGTAATTCTTCTGCCTCAGCTTCCTGAGTAGCTGGGATTACAGGCACGTGCCACCAAGCCCAGCTAATTTTTTTGTTGTTGTTGTGTTTTTAGTAGAGATGGGGTTTCATGGTATTGGCTAGGATGATCTCCATCTCCTGATCTTGTAATCCACCCTCCTCAGCCTCCTAAAGTGCTGAGATTACAGGTGTGAGCCACCACGCCTGGCAGTCTTTTCCTTTATGGCTAATGTTTACTATTACCTTGTTTAAGAAACCTTTGGCCACCCTAGGCTCATAAAGATATGTTCCAATGTTATCTTTTGGAAGCTTTATTATTCACCTTTCACATTTAGATCTATAATATACCTAGTACTATATTTTGTCTATGATGTGAGAAAGGAGTCAAGATTCATTTATTTTCCACATGGATATCCAGTTGAACCAGCATGATTTATTTGAAGGACCTTCTTTTCCTTACTCCTCTACAAGAACACCATTGTCATAAATCATGAAGATACATGTTTGGATTTGTTTCTGGATTCCCTGTTCTTGTCCACTGTTTTGTCTATTTTGTCTGTCTTTGTATTTAATAATGGTATGTTTTTATTAAACCTGGGTATAGGGTAAAAAGTCCTCCAACTTTGTGGTTGTTCTTCAAACTTGTCTTGGCTATTATTATTATTATTATTTTGAGATGGAGTCTTGCTCTGTCGCCCAGGCCAGAGTTCAGTAGCACGATCTCTGCTCACTGCAAGCTCCACCTCCTGGGTTCAAGTGATTCTCCTGCTTCAGCCTCCTGAGTGACTGGGACTACAGGTGTCCGCCACCACGCCCAGCTAATTTTTTGTCTTTTTATTGGAGACAGGGTTTCACTGTGTTAGCCAGGATGGTCTTGATCTCCTGACCTCGTGATCCACCTGCCTCAGCCTCCCAAAGTGCTGGGATTACAGGTGTGAGCCACCACACCTGGCCTTGTCTTGGCTATCCTTGACTTTTTACACTTCCACATACATATTAGAATTAGCTTTCCAATTTCCATTTAAAAAAAAAAAAAAGGAAAGGGAAAAAAACCTGATTTGGATTAGAATTTTACAAATCTAAGAATTAATTTGGAGTTTATACTAGTGAGTCTTCCAGTTCATGAATATGGTTTGTCCCCTCATTATTTAATTTCTCTCAGTAATATCCAGCAAACCATTTAGCTTTCTGTGTAGAGGTCTTGCACATCATTTGTTAGATTTATTCCTATTTGATTTTTTTGATGCTGTTGTAAGTGGTCTCTTTTTAAAAAATTTTATTTCCAAATTGTTTGTTGCTGGTATATAGAAATACATTTGATTTTCATATATTGACCTTTTAGCTAATGACCATGTTGCATTCACTTATTAATTCAATTAGTATATGTAAGGATTTTTTTGCATTTTCTATGTGTATCATCATGTTTGTGAATAATCACATTTCCTATCCAATCTAAATACATTTATATCTTTTTTTGGTTTCTTATTGCATTGGCTAAGACCTCAAGTATGGAAGTGTTGATAGCAGACCTCCATATCTTGATCCCAAACTCAGAGAGGGTTTCAATATTTTACCCATAGTAAAACATTTACTGAAGATTTTTAATACTTGTATTATATGAAAAAATATGTATTTCATGTTTATATTTTATGAAAGATTTCTTTATTTTTCACTTTTTAAGAATTTTTTCATGACTCTTGGATTTTATAAAATATTTTCTCTATCAATTGAGATGATTATATAAGTTTTCGTTACCCTGTTAATGTGGTAACTTAAACTGATTAAATGTTGAATATTTAAACAACTTTTCATTTCTGGTATATACACAGTTTGGTTGTCATCTATTACCCTTTTATATAGCACTAGATTTGGTCTGCTAATATTCTGAATAGTTTTTGCATCTATCTCAACCTTAATTATAATGTACATTTTAAACTAAAAATTACAAAGAATTGCTGATTTCATAAAAAGAGTTGGGAGGTGTCTCTCTTTTTCTATTCTCTGGACAACTCTATGTAAAATTGGTATTATTCCTTCCTTAAGTGTTAATTTCATCTGGACCAAGAATTTTGTCTTAAGGTATAAGTCTATTAAGAGTCTTCTATCCCAGCTACTCGGGAGGCTGAGGCAGGAGAATGGCGTAAACCCGGGAGGCGGAACTTGCAGTGAGCTGAGATCCGGCCACTGCACTCCAGCCCGGGCGACAGAGCAAGACTCTGTCTCAAAAAAAAAAAAGAGTCTTCTAGTCTTTTTTCTTTTTGTATCTGCTGGGTTCAGTTTGTTTGTTTGTTTGTTTTGGAATTTGTCCATGTCAAGTTTATTGGCATACATTTCTTCATAATATTTGTTTATTATTTTTTCATGTCTGTAGAATCTGGAGTGATATCCTTGTTTCACTTCTGATATTGATTGATTGTGCCATCTCTTTTCTTGAGAAGTCAAGGGTTTGCTTATTTATAGGTGTTTTCAAAGTAAAAACTTTTGGGTTTGCTAATCCTCTCTAATGTAAACTTTTTTTCCTATTTCATTAATATCTACATTATTATCTTTTTTCTATTTTCTTTATTTGGATTCGTTTTTTTTTTCTAATTCCTTAAGCCAAGTGGTTCTTTTATTTGTAGCCTTGTTTTCTAATATATGCATTTCAAAACTTTGAATTTTCCTGCATTCATATCTTTATCTGCGTTTCATGCATTTTGTGTCATATTTTCTATTCTCTATTGCTTCTCTGCTTTCTGCTTATTTCTATATTAATTATTTTCTATATTTTATTAGTTTGTTTCACAGTCTTGTAAATTCTTTCAGTGGTTACGAATTTTTTTAACAGATTTTTTAAAAGTTTTTCTGACTTTTCTAATTGTTCTCAATGGAAGATTATTTGGGATATACAGATCACCAGCATGTTTATGTTGGCTTGTAGGCCAATTTTTAAAAATGATCAAAGTAAAAGTTCTGATACCAATTAAAAATTTTGTATTTCTGCCCTGGGCCTTTAAAAGTCAAACCTGCACTTGACCAGTCACCATATATTTTCCAAGTAGGTTTAATACTAGTGCCTAGGAATAGCACTAATGAAGGTTCAGACACTTGCAAAGTATATGCTCTGCTCTGTGTCATTGTGGCACAATAACAGAGTCCACAAAATTGTCCACATTTGATATTATTATGTTTAAAGTTTTTGGCATTTGAGGAAGTTCTGCTGTGTGGCATTGTGGGACAATAACATAGTCCACAAAGTTGTTTACTTTTGATAATATTAGGTATAAAGTTTTTGGCATTTGAGGAAGTTTTAGAAGCTTCCTGTTCATCTTACATATGTAATAAATAATGTAAGTTATGATTAGATATTGTTGGTTCTTTAACTTTGAAAGAAAACCATCTTATTACCTCTTTTTCAAGTTTTATTGAAAGACTGGACATTTAATTGAAAACTATTTGTACATTGCAACACAAAATTTAAAAAAATTGTTATCATCTACAGTTCTTACATGAATAAAGCAGGATTCTTACCAAGTAGCCAAAGTAAAATGCAGACATTTTACTGTATGCTGAAGCTGATTAAGATGTATTATTTATAACTCCACTTTCAAATATTTTATTTATTAGTATGGTCTTACTGTTCTCAATGGCTAACTTTATAATAAATATTGTAAGTATTTACGTAGAATCACTTAATGTATATTAAGTATATATTTAAACATGTAAATAAATCAGCCCATGACTTTATGTTTATATTATACATACTATAACAAATATTATACATTTGAACCTCTAAAATTTATACTAGTCAAATTATCTAGGTTTGTATGAGATTTAATTGGAAAAAAAACCCTAGACGCCCATTAAGCAAATTAAAACCTATATTTAGGAAAATAGTCTTGCCTAAGATGCACAAATTGTATCCATGCTTAGTTTTTATCTAGCACAAGTCTTGCTGCTTACCAAAATTGATTTTATTAAAGATTGCTTATTGCTTATAGGCTGAGGCTGAAGGCGTGCCATTATCCTTTACCAATATATAATTACAACATACTGTCCTTTGTTAATCTGACACTTATTTGAAGAACTGAACTACCTTGGATTCTTAGATAAGAAAGAGTTTTAATTCTCGTGCCTCAGATTTTCCATTGCTGCTTTTACATGGGTGTGTGAGATTCAGAAATATGAGAGTGAAGTAAAATAAAAGATGCTTTATAAATACATGGAATTAGGTGCCTGCAGGGGAAGCTACACAGCAGCTAGCCAGCATTTTAATTCCATGTTTCTCAGCTGTATTTTATTTGAGGTGTTAGAGTTGTACTTTTTTGTTTTCCAATGTTTATAGACTGAGCTTGATTTTCGTATCTACTTGAATTCTCATTGATTTTGTGGCTAATCAATCTCCCAAGATGTCATTTACTTGAAGTTAAGTATTGATATTTATGATTTGAATATATTTAACAACTTTATAGTTAATAACTTTAAGTTCTCTTCTGGTGAAGGTATTCAGTTTGGCCAGTGTCTTCTCAGTCAGTGCTCTAATTTAATACAGTGTTTACTGCTAAATCTAATGTTGTTTCTAACACATTATAAAGGTCAGAACTTATATAAATATACTGTAGTTTGTGGTAGTTTTGGAGATTGGGCTACAGTGGTATTTATTAGTGAAGTAAAAGGTCAGTCCATAAGAAAAGATGAAGTGATACTTTATTTAGTCCATATATTTTTAATGGACAGTGGTCTCCACTTTCTAAGTGAGGATTTTTCATTTTTCTAAGTATTCTCAAGAGAATCAGTTTGGGACTTTTGGTTTAACATAGAGGTTAGAATAAATATGTTTATTTCTTCCTAAATTCACTAAATTGACAGAATAAACAATAAAGGAATAAAGAGAATGGAAGAGGCAATACAGCATCAGGCTAGAGAAGTGAAATTTTAGAAATGTTAGAAAAGAAATGCATAAATTATAACCAACTTAGAGCAGTTTTGATGGAACTTAATATTTGATCATTATATTGAGTTACAATTTATTTAATTATTCCTTAATATTGAGTCATATATGTAATTTTTTAGTGTCTGATAATGAGTTATCATAATTAACCATTCGTCTATCAATTACCATTTAGTTTTTTCAGCTTTTCACTGTTAAAATTAGCATTCCATGTATCAGTCTTAAAATATTTTAGGTTTTTTTCAGAATGGAATGACTGAATCAAAGTTTATACCTTTTATGAGTATTGATCCATGCTGCCAGATTGCTTTGCAAAGCCATTTTTATTGTTACCATCAATGTATGGAATTTCCCATTTCACTACTTCCTAGCCAGCATTGCATTTGCCTTAGGATGTTCAATCTGGGAAGGGACACATAGCCCTTGCATCAATTGCTTGTCTGTGGTGCTGTGGGAAAGTGTGGCATGACATGACATGACAAATTTTACCAAGTGGAGCTTAGCTGTGTGCCTTTACCACTGCCACCTTGTAATAAAGACAGATGCTGTGAGTTTAAAGGAAGAGGTGATTTCCCTTATTTACCTGGGGTGCTCAAGGAAGGCTTCATGTAACAAGTAGAATTTGAGCTGTGTATGATGAGGGAAAGATTTATAAAGAAAAATTTGCACAGACACATGAGAGGTATATCAGTCTGGATCAAACCAGAAGACAGAAGCCACATAGTAACTAAAATTGTTAGTTTAACTTAAAGAATTATTAGGGTATGATAGGAGAAAAACTATGAAGTCACTCTATAAAGAGAACTCTAAAAGGTACCCTAGGGCTGAGGAAAAGTACCCAATGAAGGACGGAATTGAAATGAGGTTCAGACCTCATTGAAAGTGTGGCTATAGCCCACTGGATGGTAGAGAAATTTGCTGGGTTGTCTGAGCCAAAGCTGGAGCACACAGTGTCAGCAGGTGAGTTAAGACTGTTAGGAGAGCATGCAGAGGGAATCAGGGCAGTGCAGCAGGGCCACAGTAACAACCCTTGGGGTGCAAGTGAGTTGAGGTTGGCTAGTGAGTAGAAGGAGTTGGAGCACCACTTTAGATACCACAGGAATTGTAAGTTGGAGAGGCCTCCCTGTGTAGCAATCTAGAGCACTGCTGTGTACAGCTTGGGGCAAGGCAATATACCAAGTTGCTGTATGGAACAAAGGTCAGGTGGCTGACTGGCCAAGCCGGTGCATGTGGGCTGAGGAGGGGGGATAGGGAGTAGCCACCTGGTATGGGGCTCCTGGATATGGTGCTGCTGCTGCCTGAGTAGAGAGCTGGAGAAAGCAAGCACATAGCAGCTAGCCAGATGCTGGAGAAAGCTTTCCCCTGTAGGCACCTAGTACTAGAGCAGTGTTGTTTTTCAGCCTTGGCATTATTGACCTTCAGGGCTGGATAATTATTTGTTGTGGGGAGCTGTCCTGTGTATTGTAGGATATTTAGCAGTATCCTTGGCCTCTATTCACTGTATCCCAGTAGTTCCCCAAGTTGTGACAATGGAAAATAGCTCCAAATATTGCCATATGTCCTCTGAGGGCAAATTGTCTTTAGTTGTGAACCACTGCAATAGAGAAATCTCACAGCAGTGGAACAGTGGAGGGGTAAAATATAAGCTCTCCAGAAGCCTGCTGAGAAAACTTCTTCCTTCTGCAAAGCCTCTCCAGTGCACTCTATTGACAAAGCTTAGCATCATGTCAACTGGCAAAGGAAAAATATTTTAAAGGCCCAGATCCACTTTTCCAGATAAGACAATGAACGATGAATTTGGAGTAGAGCGTCAATAAACTGACAACTGTACAAAGTGCAGTTGTAGAATTAAATATGGTTGGAGAATTAAATATGAGCAAAGTTATAGAAGCAGAAAAGCATAGGGGCACTAGGGAAATTCAAGGACGAGAAGACTAAAGTACAAGGTTGATGTAAAGTGGTAAGAGGAGAATAAGCTAGAAGGGCCCTTTGAATCTTAACTCTGGAGTGCTTTGAGTGAGTGGAGGAGAGGGGAAGAGAAAGACCAAGACCAATGAAGGTTTGGGATTTGGTGCTGTCAATAGATGAGGAAGGCAGAGGCAGAGGTGGAGGAGTGATAGAAATAATTGGGGCCTATATTTTTGCACATAACAGATTACTCAGGAAATGGTTCATGATAGTATATCCTGGTTTTTTTTTCCACCTATCCATTTCATAATTTAATGTAGTGCTTTAATACATAAAATATGCTTATTGGGGCCGGATGTGATGGCTCATGCCTGTAATCCCAGCACTTTGGGAGGCCAAGGCGGGTGGATTACCTGAGATCAGGAATTCGAGACTGGCCTGGCCAACGCGGCAAAACCCCATCTCTACTAAAAATACAAAAATTAGCCAGGTGTGGTGGTAACATGCCTGTAGTCCCAGCTACCCAGGAGGCTGAGACAGGAGAATTGCTTGAACCTGGGAGGCAGAGTTTGCAGTGAGCCAAGATCATGCCACTGAACTCCAGCCTGGGCGACAGAGGGAGACTCTATCTCAAAAAAAAAATATATATATATATATATATATATATGTATACACACACACACACACACACATATGGATATGTATATATACATACACACACACACACACAGCCACACACACACAGAATTTGGGACAAGAGAAGAGTAATACAAGGAAATAAGAGACCATAGGGAGTTCATTGTCCCTCTTACTCTTCTATGGGGAGAATGCAAGGGCAAGCCAGAACCTCTGCACTTTCTCACCAGGTGAAGGTAGGGGAATATGTCTCATGGTAATGCACAGAGCTAAAAGAGAATTCCAGCAGAGGGAAAGTGGAAGTTACAGTTTTGACTCAAACGCCTCTATAGTCTTTCCTTTTGCCAAGGATATGTCTCCTCCTTTCTAAATACTCTTGTGGTTTGTTTTGCTTGTCTTGCAATCTTATAATCCAGCATCACTGAATGGTCTTAAAGTTTCCCAGATGTCCTTGTGGCATTTCCTTCTAGGTATATTGAAATTTGCCCTTTTTTATTCTTGAATTTTGTCCTTGGCTCAAGGCTTTACATTTTACTGACTCTTATACTACTTTTCTCCCCTTATTTAGAAATGGACTCAGAACTCAAGGAAGAAATTCCTGTGCATGAGGAATTCATTTTGTGTGGTGGAGTCGAAACCCAGGTTCTGAAATGTGGGCCTTGGACTGACCTCTTTAATGATCAAAGTGTCAAAAGGCCTAAGCTGCTTATTTTCATTATTCCTGGTGAGTATAAAAGTCTGGATGAGAAGACTTTTTGTAGATACTCCTAACTATGTCTGATTTTAAAGTATAGAGAATTTGGTAAATATAGAAAACCTTGGAGAAGGAATTAAAATCGCTAGACCCATTGTTAACAACTACCCTTAATATTTTGATGGCTGGACTTTGTGTTTTTCTTCTATGTATTTACATTATGTTGTCTGTTATGTGTGTGTGTATTTGTGTGTGGGTTTGTGTCACAGTTGGAAGTATATACTATATATGCAGTTTTGCAATGTGGTTTTTAAAGCATTTCTTAGTATTTAAAACTTTATCAATATTTTTGCCAGTTTTCTAAACTTTTTCTGCCTCATTTCAACATGATTATATGTTTATTATAGAATATTTGGCTGGGTGCGGTGGCTCATGCCTGTAATCCCAGCACTTTGGGAGGCCAAGATGGGCAGATCACGAGGTCAGGAGAGACCATCCTGGCTAACGTGGTGAAACCCTGTCTCTACTAAAAAACAAAAAATTAGCTGGGCCTGGTGACACATGCCTGTAGTCCCAGCTACTTGGGAGGCTGAGGCAGGAGAATTGATTGAATCTGGGGGGCAGAGGTTGCAGTGAGCCGAGATCACGCCACCATACTCCAGCCTGGGCAACAGAGTGAGACTCCATCTCAAAAAAATATTTAAAAACATAAAAATTTTTAAAAAGTAAAAATTAAAAATTAGAATATTTATTCTGATGTTTGGCAGCTGAGTCACTTGTAACTTTTGCTAGATCACTGTCAATAGAATGTTAGGGACAAATGCTTGAGCAATGGCAGGTATTCGAAATGCATTTTAAATTGTGAGTTTGAACATACATGTTTATTCTTATTCTGTGAATTGCCAGTTTGAAACCCTTGCCCAATTTTCAATTGTGTTTTCAATGTTTTCCTTATTGCTTTTCAGTTGATTCTTACACAACTGTAAAATTGTGTTATATCTGTCATACGTGACAAGAATCTTTCCTGGTTTGTCTTTTGACATCATTTACAATGTTTATTTGGTTGTATATAAAGTATCATTGTTATGTGGCCAAAATGCTGAGCCTCTTCCTTTAAGATTTCAGGGTTTTACAAGTTTCTTAGAGAGGAACTTTCCTCTCTAAGAAGGAAAGTTGGCTTTCCTACTCCAAGATTATAAAACAATTCTGCCATGTCTTCTAGTGTTTTTAGTTTCATTTGTAATCTTGAAATTGATGCATCTAGATTTTAAGGGCAGGGACTGAGGAAGGGATCTAGTTTTCTTCTCCCTCTCCTTTGATGGCTTATTGCATGGTCCACAACCATTTATTATATAATCTGCCTTTCTCCTACTGGCTTGCAATGCTAACTGTATCGTAAAGTAGATTATCCTGTGGCTGGGAGTCTCTTTCCATGTTTTTTGCTTCTTCATGTGTTCTTCATGTTTTTTAGTAGCTGCAGTTTTATGATACTTTTACATATTTTTTGGAACTTGTTCATTTTTATTCTTTTCCAGAATATTCTTTAGCTTCTTTTCTTTTGGCTGCAGAATATATTTTTTGGCTTCATTAGGAGGAAAAAAAAAGCTTAAATGATCTTTAAAGTCAACTTTCCTAAAATTGATCTCATAAAGACAAAGAGTAGAATGATAGACACTAGAGACTGGGAAGGGTGCAGGGCTGGGAGGAGGGATGAAGAGGTAGGTAAACAGGTACAAATATACAAGTTAGATGAAAGGTATAAGTTCTATTGTTGGAACTTATTTATACCAACAGAATTGGCATAGTCAGGAGAGTAGACTGACTATACTTAACAGTAGTGTATTGTATTGGTATAAAGTAGCTAGAAGAGAAGCCTTGGACTTTTCTCAACACGTAGAAATGATAAATACTCAAAGTGAATGTACTAAAACACCCAGACATGATTGTTACATGTTCTATACAGGTAACAAAATATCACATGTACCCCATGAATATATAACATAAATATCAATATATTTAAAAAATAAATAATAACCAAAAAAATCAGCTTTTCTAGTTCCAACAGATGTTCTCAGAGGCAACCACTTTTAACACTGGTATATTCCTGTGATACTTACTCCACATTCCTTTATGTTTTATGTTTTATTTATTTATTTATTTTTTGAGACAGAGTCTCACTCTTTTGCCCAGACTAGAGTGCAGTGGTACGATCTCAGCTCACTGCAACCCTCCACCTCCTGGGTTCAAGCAATTCTCCTCTATCAGCTTCATGAGTAGCTGGGATTACAGGTGCCTGCCACCGTGCCTGGCTAATTTTTGTAGTTTTAGTAGAGACAAGGCTTCACCATGTTGGCCAGCCATGTCTCGAACTCCTGGCCTCAAGTGATCTGTCTACCCCAGCCTCCCAAAGTGCTGGGATGATAGGCATGAGCCACCGTGCCTGGCCTTTACTCATTTCTAAATGAAATACTTGTATTTCTTCTTCTTGAGTTGTTTTTTGTTTTGTTTTGAGATGGAGTCTCTCTCTTTTAGGTTGGAGTGCAGTGGTGTGATCTCAGCTCACTTCAACCTCCGCCTCCTGGGTTCAAGCTATTCCCCTGAGTTTTTAATATTAGATATTGTCTGTTGTCTTCTTCCATGAAAGAAAAAGGTTAGCTTTCTTATACTTTCCCTTCTCCATACACAGTCATATACCCCTCCTTCTCTATCTTCCTAGTATGGGAACATTGCAGTTTTTTGTTAGGTCAATATTCAGTGTTTTTATTATTATGACTATGTATTATATTATGTATATGATATTGTATTATATTATACATAGCTAAGCCTATAGGGAATTATGCATGCTTTTCCTTTCTTATATATTTTTGTTTGTTTTCCTTGGGTTAATGATGTTCTGTATTTTTTGCTTAGTTTTTTGTGCTTTATTCACTCATTTATCCTAGAACTATTCTCTAGAAGTGAAAAAAAATTCCTTTCAATGCATTTGAGTAATCAGTCAGTTTTCGGAATGCTCTGTCCTTTGGCTCCTGTCTGGACTGATTGCTCCCCAGGCCTGCTGTACAGTTGCCATCCTGGGGACTTCTGTCACCATCTCCCGGCTTGGATCCCCCATTTCTCAAATCCCACATTTTTATCTTTCTTAGTTTATTCTCTTGTTTTTGGTAGAGCGCGCATCTTCTAGTAGCTTCCTTAGAAGAGGTACAAGAGAAGTAACACAGCATGCTGGATAGTGTCTTAGACTCTAGGTTGGAAATAATTTTTCTATAGGAGGAAAATGGAGGGCGTTAAATAGAGGGCATTAATCATTGTTTTCCAACACTCAGAGCTGCTTATAAGAAGTATTGGTATCATTTCTGATTTTCGCCTTTTGTATGTAAAGCTTCTCTACCCACATTTTGGAGACCTTTTCTTTGTTCTGAGATTCTGAAATTTATCAGTGAAGCACATTGGTGTGAGTGTTTTTTCATACAATGTACTTGGGTTTTGGTGGGCCCTTTTAAGCCAGAAACTCATATCATTCTAATAGCTCTTTGTTTTTCTTTTCTTTTTTGTAGTCTCATGTTTAATGGATGCAATATCATTTTCTTTTCTTTTTTTTTTTATTGCATTTGTAAGAATTTTCACTGTGTTCCTTTTTTTTGTTTGCATTAGTCTTTAGTTTTCCTCAAATGCCTGGCAATCTTTGACTATCCGTTCATGTTTAAGAGGAAGATAAAAAACAAAATGGAAGCTTTGCACTCAGAGCTGGGGCTTATCCAAAGGTGTGTCTAGGGTAATTAGCCATCCTAGCTTGCTTAGTAGGACCAAGAGGTTTTCTAGGACATAAGACTTTCAGTACTAAAACCATGACAGTCTCAGGCAAAACAGAGGGGTTGGTCACCCTAGGTGGGCTTCATTCTAAGGTGATCGAGTAAGGACCCAGCATTTCATTGAGGGATTTCCAACTTTGAGTGTCTGAAAGCTCTTTCTTTTATTGTTCAGTTTTCCTGGGGAGGAGTCTTTCAGGCTCCTGTTTGAGGAATGGAAACCTGTCTGTTAATGTTCAGAAAGGAACAGGGGAAAGGAGGTGTTGGGAGTTTCGGTGTTTGATTATGCCTAGTCCAACCTCTTCTCAGTATGGTACTTCCATTCTCAGCTGGACTAAGATTCCTGATCCAGAATTTCTCTTTGTTTTAACCACTTCTGGGAATAAACTATTCTTCTGCCAGGATGTAACAGTCTTTCTGAAAGTCAGTCCAGCAGCATCTATTAGATAAAAATACACGTACTTTTCCAGTAGTGAAGGAGAGTTTGAAATTATAGGCATGGCAAGTGCTGGTTTGATGGAGCAGAGATTGGAATAGCATATAGCATAGGATAGAGAAAATAAGTAGAAACATTATCTTCAACTTGACAGGGGATATCCTTCTAAGGTTAGAAAGAAGGAGGTGAAATTGGTTACTAAAATGAAGAAGTGTAAAGGCATATTAGAGGGAAATGAAGTCTCCTGCTTCCTGACCGTTGTTTTCTCTGTTGACAGTTAAGATCATGTTTTGAATGCTAATCATTTCTAGCTCATGAAAAGATCTAGGCCTGTTGTTCTAAAAGATCTAGGCCTGTTGTTCTTCTAGGATCAGAAGTATTGCTTGAGAACTTTAAAAATGCAGTTCCTGGGCCTTATCCCTGACCAGAAAGTCTGGGGGTTGGGCAATCAGTGTTTTAACAAGCCCTCCAGGGGACTGTGATATGCATACCTGATCCAGGGTGGAGTCATGGGAATGAGTTGCTTAAGTTTAATGTAGGTGAAGTTCTTTGGATTTGATCATAATAATGATGATGGGACAAAGTTTTTGACTCAGTCAGTCTAACTGGATTTTGAAATGTCCTGACATGACATGACAAGTGAAACTGTCATTTAAGGGTCAAGGCTTTCAGGCAATGTGTGAGTGACTAAAAAGTTGATAGATGGAAATGGATGGCTTGAGTCTTAAAGGAGAAGAAGTTGTTCTAATAGTGAGGTGAAATAGTAAGTGGGACAGACAACCCACCCACTTCCCCACCTGGGGATAGTATTTATTCACTCACTCTTTTATCCCAGGTGCTAGGAATGCTGTGTTGCATTAAGTCTTTGCTCTGATTGAGTTATATGTGGTGTTAGAGAAGAGTGACTGAGGTCTCTGCTGAAGAGGATTGGAAGGAAGACAGCCCATTACAGGGGAGAGCCAGATTTCAGATAGGTCAGGAGATAAAGGGAGCATTCAGTGAAGACACTGAGGATGGAGGGAAGCATAAAACATTTGTAGTTTGACAGTCTCATTGTTTATAGTGCTTTGACATTTTCAGATCACATTTCATTTCCTAGTGTTCTTTTATGTTTGCCTTGCTCATTAATTTGTGGGATTTAGAATTGTATTTTCTTTTTTGGCAGGTTTTTGGGGAGCTAATCTATTTACACTGTGGGAATAATCAGGATAACAGTATTTCAAGGATTGTGAAGCCATTATCACACCATGTTATGTCCATCTATGATAGATTGACATAACATTTCATTTTAAATCACATTGCTTTTGCAGCTAGCAAAATTAATTCTTCACTTCTAAGTTAGTAATGATAATGGTGAGTGAGTGATCAGATTGAAGAACTTTTAATTTAGTTTCATTTTTTCCAATGAATTTTAGATCTTGGATTTCTGTAAAGTAACATTGTCCTAGGACTTTCTTTAAGTAGTGAAATGAACAAAGGGAATCAAATTGAGAACTCACCATAGAGTACATGGAATCATAATTCTTAGGAGGTCATGTGGAGATAAAAGAATCATATGAAGTATTGACTGCTGTGAGTACAGTGGTTGGAGATCCAGCAGATAAGTCTCCATGAATGAGTCCAATAGGTCTGTCTACATGGCAATCTATTATATAGATACTGTGCCATATTAACTTGATATGTGGCAGTTTTCATTCCCTTCCCTACAAAATTAACTGGAAGGCATAAGTCTGTACTTGCAGTGTTGCACAGTTGGAGTTTATTAGCAGTCAGGGCCTAGAGATGATCCCTACAACTTCTGTTATACATTGCATGGGTATTTGACTGATTTGACTGTTCAGCATGTTCAAGTGTGTGTTTATAACACATTTTGATGTAAACTTTTGATAAAATATTTTACTTACATGTCTGCATTGGAATGTTTTCCAACATCGTTACACTTGGATCTCCCCTGTACCCCTCCATGTGTGTATCTTGTTTAGTTGCATAAACATGGACCTTTTAATTTTCTTTGTGGTTTTTTAACAAGGAGGTTTAAGTGGTGAAGTATGAAGTACTGTGTGCAATGGTATTTAAGCATTTTGCATTGCATTTTCCACTTCTGTGTCTGTTATGAGTTAGACCTTTATGTTACTTGCTATGCATTCAGTTTGAAAGGATTTATTGTATGTAAGTGACATGTGCCCAATCTAGTGCTGCTTGGTGCCACTGGATACAGGGAACTATAGCAAGTGATGGTTACTTTTAAAGAAGTTAAACTTACAAGTTTGGTACGTTATACATGCTACAATATTAAGTATATTTCTGACAGGACAAAACTTCCATTTTTTCTGCATCTGTTGAGGATCATATGATTTTTCTTTTATGGTTGTTTAATGTGGTGGATAATGTTAATTTTTGAATGTTAAACCAATCCAGCCTTCCTGTGATAAATCCCACTTGGTCATGATGTATTATGCTTTCAACATTTTGATGGACTCAGTTTGCTAAAATTTTGTTTAGAATTTTTCCATCTTTGTTCACAAGGGATAGTGGTCTGTAGTTTTCTTTTTTGTTTTTCTTTTTGCAGTGTCTTTATATGGTTTTGGTATGAGGGTGATGCTGGCCTCGTAGAATGAGTTAGAATATATTTCTTTCTTGATATGGTTTAGCTGTGTCCCCACCCAAATCTCATCTTGAATTGTAACTCCCACAATTTCCATGTGTTGTGGGAGGGGCTCAGTGGGAGGTGATTGAATCATGGGGGTAGGTCCTTCTCATGCTGTTCTTGTGATAGTGAATAAGTCTTATGAAATCTGATGGTTTTATAAAGAGGAGTTCCCCTGCACACACTCTTTCTTTTTGCCTGCTGCCATCCATGTAAGACGTGACTTGCTACTTACTCCTTGCCTTCCACCATGATTGGGAGGGGTCGTCAGCCATGTGGAACTGTGAGTCCATTAAACCTCTTTTGTGTGTGAATTGCCCAGTTTCAGGTATGTCTTTATCAGCAGCATGAAAACAGACTAATACATTTCTCTTCTATTTTCTGAAAGAGTTTGTATAGATTAGGCCTTTTTCTTCCTTAAATGTTTGATAGAATTCACCAGTGAAGCTGTGTGGGCCTGGATTTCCTTTGTGAGAAGATTTTTAACTTAAATTCCAATTAATCTAATCAATTTAGGGCTACTTAGGTTATCTGTTTCTCTTGAGTAAACTTTGATAGTTTCTGTCTTTCTAGAAATTTGTCTATTTTATCTAAGTTGCTAAATGTATTGCTATGAAAATTTTCATATTTTTCCTAATTACTCTTTTACGATAGAAAAATTTTTTTAAATTTAAATCTAATTATGCCTTAACCCTGCTCAATCTCTTTTAATGTTACTTAGATTAAAAGCCAAATTACTTATCATGGCCCAAAAGGTATCACATGGTTGTATTTTTCTTCCTCTTCAACCTGATCTCATACAAGATTTGATATCTCTCGTTATGCTTTAGCCACACTGATAGATCAGATGCAAAGGGAGGAACCAAGGATTATGGACTGTCTCCCATTTCTTCAAGAGCTAAGATCTTTATTTCTTGAGGACCTTCTCCCTCCTTAGTATTTATTCTCTTCCCTCAAATTTTCACAAGGCTTATTTCTTGCCATTTTGGGGTCTTGGGTAAATGTCATCTCCTCAGACCTTTTTTTCACTCTGTTCTCTTCCCTTCTCTATCATGTGACCCTATTTATTCCTTTTATAGGAGTTCTCACACTCTTTAATTATCTCACCTATTTAGTTATGTGCTGTATATTCTCCCATTAGTACATAAATTCCAAAAAGGCCCTCATCTGTCTTTTGCCTGACATAGTGACTTTCATGCAGTAAGTGCTCAATAAATAATTGAGGGCTAAAAGTAGCTGCAATTCTGAATAGAATGAATGAACATAAGTAATTGGCATCATCATTTACTTGATGATGATAAAACTGTGGATCAGAAAGCTTAAGAACTCAGACTTAAACCCAGAGATAGGGAGAAAACTTTGTTTTATTCATTTATTTATTCTTCCTCATTAAAAAAAAATACGTTAAGTTTTGGGATACATGTGCAGAATGTGCAGGTTTGTTACATAGGTATACATGTGCCATGGTGGTTTGCTGCACCAATCAACCCATCATCTAGGTTTTAATGCCCTCATGCATTAAGTATCCATTGTCTAGTACTCACTGTTTTTTATATATCCTGTCATTGTAACTTACATCTAAATCATGGGGTTATCTTTGATGTCTCCTTAATGTTACACCAGTTTTTAATTGTTATAATAGCTGTAGTATTAATAGCTGCCATTTATGCAGCCCCTACCATGTACCAAGTTTTGTTCTAGTGGCTATCCATTCATTATTTCTAATGAAAAATGCTAACTACTATATAGAGATATTGTAAGACTGACTAAAACAAGGAATGCAGAAGATCCTACACCAGATTACTGATGTTTTTAAAACATTCAGTATTATGATTTTCTTTTGTATATACTTCCAGTCATCAAATTTTTTTTATAACTTGCCATATATGTGATATTGGCTAGGTTATTTAACCTCACTGTACTCAGTTTCCTCATCCATAAAATGGAAGTAATGATAGTGCTACCTCATATGATAATTAAACAATACATGTAAAGCACCTAAACACTGCCTGGCATGTAGTAAATTATAGCACCTAAAAATATTAGCTATTATTATTTTCTAGCCATATGAAGAAATCTATGAGCAACATAAAACATGTGAATATGAGGTATAACACATTCCTAGAAGGTTATACTCAGTAATATAAAAATATACAATTTTTATAAATTAATATATTAATGAGATGAAATTTTAGTCACAATCCCAAAGAGATTTTTAAAAATTGAAACTACTGAAAATAACCCTAAAGTTTATGAGACCAGCTCAGAAAATTTAGAAAAAGAAAAATAAAGGGAAGGAATTTGCCCTACCGATTAACATATCAAAAAAAAAAAAATGTAATTAAGACAGTATGGCCTGCAGAGGAGAAAAGGAAAAATAAACTGAATTATTTGGTATAGGAATTAGCAAGCGAATGTAAAAAGGTAGTATTGGGTCAGAAGATATTTCAAATCAGTGCAGAAAGAATGGATTATATAATAAATGGTCTTGGAACAATTGGCCAGTCACTTGGAAAAAAGTTGGATTGCTACTTAGTATTTTATACCAAAAAATATTCTAAACTTACTGAAGACTTAAATGCATAAAACATGAAACAGTGCCACCCACAACTTCCATAGATGTTACAGCCCCTGTGCTGGTATGCCCTTCCTCCCTTCTTTCTTCCTTAGCTATGCAGTGGCCAATAAACTGACCAAAGAACATATTTCTGCATTTGAGGAAGTTTTCATCCTATTTGACAAAGAAGCCAAAAGCACCATCACAAAAAAGAATTTGGAACTTGGGTCACTAGGTCAGAATGCAACAGAAGCAAAATAATGTGGATGCTAATTTGGAACTTGGGTCACTAGGTCAGAATGCAACAGAAGCAAAATAATGTGGATGCTAAGGCCATTGTATACTACCATTATAGCTAGACATTGTTGTACAAGTTTGAATACCTAACATTTATATAATACTATGTTTCAGGCAGTGTTACAATGCTTTACATATATCGATTCACTTACTCTTCAAATGAGATAGTACCATTATTACACATTTTGTGGATGAGGAAACCAAGGCACAGAGAGGTTAAATAGCTTGGTCAAAGCTCACACAGTTGCTAAGTGGCAAAGCCAGGATTCCAACCCAGGTAGTCTGGCTCCAGAGTCTATGCTCTTAATCACTTTATTACACTGCTTATGTAGCAAACTGAAAGACGTAAACAATTAAGTAGAAATCAGTGAAATTTGACAAGGATGACAGTGGTTATTTACATCAGTGCTCCAGAACCATGTCATGTAATTGCAGAAACCAGAAAGCCTAACAACATGAAGAAATAGATAAACTGATCAGAGAAGTAGATATTGATGGAAATGGACTAGTAGCTGTGAAGACTTTATATAGATGATGATTACAAGATGAAAATCCCATTTTGTTGTAATTTCCCCCTACAGATATATCAGATTGAATGTTTTTAAAAAGATCATTTATTTATTCTCTTTCTTTATAGCAAACTCATGTCAAAAATACCTTCTGTACACATATAAGAAAAATCTACATGTACTTGTGGACGTTTGTTTCCCCAAAAGATGAAGCTGTGCACCTGTTTATAATTGTATTATTAGGGATAAGTGACAAGGAAACAGTAGACTCCTTAAAGCTCTCCCTGTGCGTGCTTCTTACACTATTTTGGCTGGCTTGTTTCTCTGGTTTTCATGCACCTTGTTAACTGAGCATGACCAAATCTTGAAGTGCCTTATATGCAGTATTACTAATTTTAGACTTTTTCCAGATGACTTTATCTGGAAGACCCTGAAGGGTGTTTAAATAGGGTACTGCTGTGATTTTAATGGAAGTTTGAAGATAATCTCTCTTGAGTACTCTGAAGAATTCAGAGGAAAGTGTGAAAAGAAACAGACCCATCTTTTCTAGTCTGCGTGTCATCTTATACATATTTATTACTTTGATTAATCTAAGGTCTGTGTTTCTTTTCTTAGGTAATCCAGGTTTTTCTGCCTTTTATGTGCCATTTGCAAAGGCTTTATACTCTTTGACAAACAGACGCTTTCCAGTTTGGACTATCAGTCATGCTGGGCATGCGTTGGCTCCCAAAGACAAGAAGATTCTTACAACATCAGAGGGTATGTCCTTCTTAATATCTACTTTCCTTTACAGTGAGTGGAGGGTCATGTTTCTAGCAAGCCTGCTAAGGTTAAGAGTTACACCAGTGGAAACCTGCTTGTGGCATTTGGCCTGTGGTTCCATATTTTGGTAAACTTAGGATTTTTAGAGACATTTTAACTCTTTAGGTAGTTTTCTGTAAGAATATGGGTAGATAAAACAATCTATGACTTGTCTTCTTTATTTACCAATTAGTAATCAATTGTGTGGTTTTTGATCATGTATTATTTTCCTAGGGTTGTACTAGGAGGAATGGTGGGAAAAAAGCAGTCCCCAACCTTTTTGGCACCTGGGAACCAGTTTTGGGGAAGACAATTTTTCCACAGACTGGGGAGGGGTGAGTGGTTTTGGAATGAAACTGTTCCACCTCAGATTATCAGGTGTGCAACCTGGATCTCACATGCACAGTTCACAGTAGGGTACTCCTATGAGAATCTAATGCTGCCGCTGATCTGACAGGAGGCAGAGCTCAGGCGATAATGCTTCACTCGCCCATTGCACACCTTCATCTGTGTGGCCGGGTTCCTAACAGGCCACAGACGGGTTGGGAACCCCTTTTATAAACCATGTTCTTTACTTTAAAGAAGCTTTTTCTCTCATATTTAGAGAATAATTAAGTGATAAACCATGGCCTGCTAATCATGTAGACACCTAAGGAGTAAACAAAGGAGAAACCACAGTGTGGGTTAGGAGAGACTCTGTGGAGTCTGCAAAAAACCTTGTATTTTGCAGCTGACCATTTAGCTGCAGGGAGCATGTTGTATAATTTTCTATTCATTTTCAAAACGGATTACCTTCCTTTATTGTATTTTTAGATTAAAAAGTTATGTGTGCTTATTAAAAAATTTAGTATGGAAAACTGAATAAGAAAATAAAAAATCAGCATCCTATAAGTTAAAGGTTGAAAAGAAATACTAAAACTTCATAATGTTTTGTTTTAATTATGCTTAAACATTTTCAACCTAAAGCCTAACAGACATTAGCACCTTGGCACTAAGAGATGAGATTTTTCAATGAATAATACTTTGTGTAATAGCTCAGATATTTTCTAGGCTGAAGTAAGCATCTAGGAATAGCAGCACCAGGGACCATATTTTTAGTGCTTTCCCACCTATGACAATATCATGATGAAGTGTGTATCTTAAATGTTAGTGAAATAGTTACATTTAGATTTTTAGGGTATTTTTTTCAACATTTATTTACTTATTACTTGTTTAAAACTTGTAGGTGGCATATGTTTTACATTAAGAAAATATTTAGCATAGAATGTTTTTTAAATAAATAGTGGACTTCCAGTTTCAGCTCTGACATGTAGAACTTGGAATTTGTCACTTCTCTCATTGCAGTAAGAAAAAAGCTGAGGCTGAGTGTGGTGGCTCATGCCTGTAATCCCAACACTTTGGGAGGCCAAGGCAGGTGGATCAAGTGAGGCCAGGAATTTGAGACCAGCTTGGCCAACATGGCAAAACTGCACCTCTACTAAAAGTACAAAAATTAGCCAGGCATGGTGGTGCTCGCCTGTAATCCCAGCTATTCGGGAGACTGAGACATGAGAATTGCTTGAACCTAGGAGGCAGAGGTTGCAGTGAGCCAAGATTGTGCCACTACGCTCCAGCCTAGGTGACAGAATGAGACTCTGTCTCAAAAAAGAAAGAAAAAAAGAAAAGAAAAAAGCTGAACAAAACTAAAACTCATTTTTCTTAGACCTTTCAGAGAATTGAGGTCACAGGACAAATTGTCACCTGAAATCTAGAGAGACAAGGAAATACAATGAAGATCAGCTTATGTGAAGCAGAAGACACTAGTGCCATTGATGTAGAATATATAAATGGTGATTTTGATGAATTACTGGGGGTAAAGTACAGACTATTTTAAGAGTAACAAACTTCTGCAAGCCTATTCTTAGGGGACTTCCTCACTTTCATGGGTATTACCTCTAGGAACCTTATCAGGTTCTTTTGTGAAAAATTTGAGAAATGTCCCCTATGGTTTTTGTTAAGGGTAGAAGAGAAGTAAGATTTTGCAGTATGTCCAGAATATTCTCAATAACATGACTTACTTTCCAAGGGAAAAAGGGTTCCAGAACTTTATCCAACCTGGGGGAAGGGCAGTTAGCCAACTCCATCTTCCCCTAGCCTTCCTGTCTCACATGCAGGAGAAGAAAAAAAGATGACAAACACTTGAAGATCACAGCACAGGCATTCAGGCCCACTGAAAGACTGAGGTTTAATCTTTACATTATAGGATGCTTCCCTCCTCATTTTACCACCATGTCTATAGGCCTCTACCTTAATAATAGTACATTATAACTATAGGAGCTACAAGACACAAGCTCTATTTAAGAAGGAGTTCTTAGGGAAAACCAAAGACAACAGAGAAAAAAAAGCAAGAACATTAAAGGAAACTGAAGTTTCTGATACCTGTAGCTACAGGAAACAGTAAGCATAGCCCTGCCCAGGCGCAGTGGCTCATGCCTGTAATCCCAGCACTTTGGGAGGCTAAGGCAGGCACATCACTTGAGGTGAGGAGTGCTTGACCAACCTGGCCAACATGATGAAACTCTGTCTCTACTAAAAATACAAAAATTAGCTAGGCATGGTGCTACAAGCCTATAGTCCTAGCTACTCGGGAGGTTGAGGCAGGAGAATTGCTTGAACCCAGGAGGCAGAGGTTGCAGTGAGCCAAGATAGTGCCACTGCACTCCAGCCAGGACAACAGAGTGAGACCCTGTCTTAAAAAACAAAAAAAGCATAGCCCAGCTTCTAGCCACATTAACATATACCCTCACATAAAAGATCTATTTACCTCATTCCTGTTACTCAATATATCATGTCCAGCTTTAAGCAAAAAATAAAATTAGAAGGCATTGTAAAAGGCAAGAAAAAAACCATCCAAAGAGACAAAGCAAGCATCAGAACCAGAGTCAGATATATACTTTTTCCAGTTTTAGAAATATCAGATCAGGAATTTAAAGTAACCATGATTACTACGTTGAGGACTCTAATGGAAGAAGTAGCATGCAAGAACAGATGGGTAATGCAAGCAGACAGTAGGGAACTCTTAAGAAAGAACCAAAAGGAAATACTAGAAAACACTGTAACAAAAATGAAAAATGCCTTTGAGGGACTCGCCAGCAGGCTGGATGCAGCTGAGGAAAGAATCAGTGGACTGGAAAAATAGGTTAATAGAAACTTTCCTAACTGAAATGCAAAGAGGAAAAAGAATAACTTATAAAAGTACAATGCATCCAAGAGTTGTGGGACAATTTCAAAAGGTGTAACGTATGCATAATTGGAATACCAGATCAAGAAGGAAGAGAAAATGGAGAAGGTAAGAGTTGAAATACTTAATGCCAGATGACAAAACACAGGTCTAGGAATCTCAGAGCACACTAAGCAGGGTCAACACTTAGGATCTACACCTACATATGTCATACTTAAGTTGCAGAAAACCAAAGACAAAATCTTGAAAATAGGCAGAGGAAAAAGCGCCTTACCTATAGAAGAACAAAGATGAGAATTACAGGGAACCTCTTGTCAGAAACCATTCAACAAAGAGGAGAATGGAGTGAAATATTTAGTGTCGAATGAAAAATAGCACTTACCTGGATTTATCTATCTAGTGAAATCATCCTTCAAAAGTAAAGGAGAAATAAAGCCTTTTTCAGACCAATAGCAGCTGAGGAAATTAGTTGCTGGAGACATGCTATGCAAGAAATATTAAAAGAAGTTCTTTGGGGGAGAGGAAGGTGATAGAGATCAGAAATTCAAATCTGTATAAAGAAGAGCATGGGAGAAGGAATAAAAGTTTTTAAAAAGTTTATTTTTCTTATTCTAAATTGATCTGGTAGATAGCTGTTAATTCAAAGTAATAAAAGTAACAGTACGTTGAGTGATTACAACATTGATAAATGAAATGAATGTCAGTAATGTTATAAGGGATGGAAGAGAGGAATTGGGAATACTCAGTTGTAACATACCTGGACTAAAGGTGAAGTAGTATAGTGGTATAGTGTTACTTCAGATGAACTTAGATTTAGTATATATGGCAAATTCTAGGCCAACCACTGGAGACAGGGTCTCACTCTGTCACCCAGGCTGGAGTACATTGGTGCAATCGTGGCCCACTGCAGCCTCAACCTGCCAGGCTCAGGTGATCCTCCCACCTCAGTCTCCCAAGTAGCTGGGACTACAGACGCCCGCCACCACACCTGGCTAATTTTTGGATTTTTAGTAAACACAGGGTTTCACCATATTGCCCAGGCTGGTCTTGGAACTCCTCGGCTCAAGCGATCTGCCCGCCTCAGCCTCCCAGAGTGCTGGGATTACAGGCATAAGCCACTGTGCCCAGCCAAAAAGAATTTTTTTAATAAGAATCATTATTATGAGAAGAAGAGAGAGTGTTAGATCATTTTAAATGCTCAATTAAAGCTAGGAATGTAGAAGAGAGTAAGATTTTAAAAAGAAAGAACAAGTATAACAAGAAACATTTATAAATATGATAGATACTAATTCAGCTGTATCAGTAATCACTTTATTTATTTAGCGACACAGTCTTACTCTGTCATGCGGGCTGGAGTACAGTGGTGCCATAGAGACTAACTGTAGCCTGAAACTCCCAGGCTCAAGTGATCATCCCACCTCAGCCTCCTGAGTAACTGAGACCACAAGTATGTGCCAGCATGCCTGGCTAACTTTTGTATCTTTTTATAGGGACAGGGTTTTGCCACGTTGCCTGGGCTGGTCTTGAACTCCTGGGCTCAAGTGATCTACCTGCCCTGGCCTCCTAAAGTGCTGGGATTACAGGCATGAGCCACCATGCCCAGCCTCAGTAATCACTTTAAATGTGAATGGTCTAAATATACCAATTAAAATACACAGATTGTTGGAGTGCTTAGAAGGAAATTTATAGCATTGACTCATATTTTAGAAAAGAAGGAAGATCTAAAGTCAATTACCTAAGTTTCTGCCTTAGGACACTAGAGAAAGAACAATTTAAACCTAAAGCAAAGAGAAGAAAAGATGATAAAAATGGGAACACAAATCAATGAAGTTGAAAACAAGAAATTATTAGAAAAAATCAACAAACCAAAAGCTAGTTATTTAAAAGACTAATAAAATTAATAAACCTGTAGCCAGGCTAAGCAAGGGGGGGAAAAGAGAAGACACAAATTACGAGTATTCAGAAAGAAAAGATTCATTGCTGCTGATCCCTTAGATAATAAAAGGATAATAAACTTAACTTAGATAAAATGGACGAATTTATTGAAAGATGTAAGCTCCCAAAACTCACACAAGGAAAAATAGATAATCTGAATGGACCTTATCTGTTAAAGAAATTAAACCACCAAAGCTGAATAAGGACAAAACAGGAAAAGTATAGATCAATATCCTTGAGGGACATAGATGCAAAAAATCTCAACAGAATACCAGCAAACTGAATTCAGCATCACATTAAAAGGATATGGTCATGATCAAGTGTGCTATCTTAAGTCATACTAAAGACAGAAGCAAACATTTGAAGAGAACATGAATGGCAACTTTGAAAGTTGAAAACAGATTCGAAGGATCACCCTTGATCAGGTGTTCTCAAACTTTGGCATGCATCAAAATCACCTGGAGGGTTTATTAAAACACAGGTGCTACCCTCTGAGTTGTTGATTCAGTAGATCTGGGGGTGGGACCTGAGAATTTGCATTTCTAACAAGTTCCCAGGTAATATTGATGCTGCTGGTCCTGGGACCACATTTTCAGAACCACTGCCCTAGATGTTCACCAATAAACACTGATGAGGAAAACCAGTAGAAAATATCTGTCATGTGTCTGAATTTTTAGGAAACAGCTTTAATTGTTATTGTAAATTGACATCTTATTATTTATAACTTTACTTTGAATATGTTTATCTCTGTTTGGCCTGCTTGTGTACTATTGAGTTAATAACTTAGTAATTAGAGCCTGGGTTCTTTGCTACCTAATGAGAACAGTGCCATCTAGAGGCATTAGCCCAAAGGGCCACCGTAGGGCCAAAGGAAGCTGTGGTTTCTGGAGAGGGTGAAGGGGCAACTCACTATCATTAAGGACTTACTGACAGCCTACTGGGTTATTAACTGTCATGCTACAGGGGTATACAAAGGGTTAGAATTGCTTGCCAGTCTCCACCTTTTAGGTTCGTAACTTTCTATATTCTGAGTAACTCAAAAGTTCTGTGAAGGCTAAGTAGGGCTCTGGGCCTTACCAGCCCCTCATTCAGCTAGAACAGGTCTGCTCTCATCTGTTGTACATATTGGAGATTACGTTTGCAAATGTATGCTATAGTTGCTTTGGATAGGCAGCACAGGTACATTATTTGCTGTCCAAGATTGTCCTAAGGTACTGGTTTTCTGGCATGCAAAATATAGTGTGAAAAATATGTAATCATTGAGAAAAAGGGCATAAGCTATAACCACACATCAAATGTTGAAAGTTATGTCTTGCTTCATATTAGCAAATGTTAAAATTATGAACAGTTGGAAATAATATTCTAGTGGACCACATTAGCACAATCATAAGTTGAATACAATTGGAAGAACAGATGTTCACCAATGTCAGAAGGGGATGATTTGAGGGGGAAAAAAAGTGTGAAAAGAAAATTTGAGGAGTTAGGAGTATAAACTGTTTTCTGGATTTGATTTGCTATAGAGTCAGCATACATGATGGGAAATTCATTATCAACTATTTCAAGTCATTGTTTAGAAAGTACAAAAAGAAAGCTAGAAATCATGCTGGTTTCGTTTTAGCAGATAAAAACATTACCTAAAATAGTTACACAATCTTGCAACTAACGATGAATTTGAGTCATGCTTATCCAAAGAAACAATAAACTACTCTCACTGCAGTCCCCCAACTAGGAAGAAAGAGAGAAAACCCAGTGGAGCTTTCTCTCTTGCCAGGACTGGGAGTGGCAGGGCAGCAAGGAGGTGAGATAGATGAGCCCAAGGCAGGAACAACCAGTCAATCAACTCTCAGGGCTCACAGTCCCTAGAAATGAAAGCAGGTAAATCTGTGGGTCAGAAGAGCAAAAAGCCAAAGTGCAGAGCAAGAGAAAGAAGTTAGGAATCAAGCAAATTGTTAGAGTGCCAGGACAGACAGAAGAAGAAGGGAGAGTGAGCATTGCAGTTAATATCCGTAACAGACCAGATTGTGCGCTCCTCTCTTGGCAATCTATAGGTATCTTCTCATTATCACAGAACTGAGTCCAAACTCCTTGGTGTGAAGTTCAGTTTCCTACTTTATCTAGACCCAACTTTCCTTTTTAACCTTATGCTTCACCTTTCCCTATAACCACATGTAGCCACAGAACTCATAGCTTTTTCCAAGTAACAGCCGTGGAAACGTGGCTGTTTCCAAAATAGCACTTTACAATAGAAAGTAACACACTTTTTATGCGTTTTGCTTTTATTGTTTGCTAAGTCTATAACATTATGCTCTCCTTGCTGAATCTCTCTTCTGTTTCCTGCTAAGGACCGTTGAAGTCCTTAGCAGATAATTGGTTTTAGTCAAGTGGAAAGCATAATTTGATGACTGTGTTTTTCACCTTCTGTTTGGAGAATAATAATTAAAAATTATTTTATAAAACATATGCTTGGGGTTTACAAATCTTAAAATTTGTTTTCTAAATAAGAAAACAGTGTTAAATAGAATAATCATCTCCTGTCCCCTCACTGTGATGCATACTTTAAGAGCCAACAGAGTTGTATCAGTGTTTAGATACAAGGATCTTACAGAATACTTCGGGAGGGAGCTGGGGATTGATGAGAGTGTACTCTCACTTCAGCCTAGTAACCTCAGGACAGTTTTGAAAGGAAGGCCTTATGGATCGATGAACTCCGTAAGCATACAGAATTAGGGACCACAGTTTTCATTGAGCCAGTTCACTGATAATCAGTACGAACCCATAAAATCCTTGGGGGCTTCTGTATTCCGTGTGAGAAAGAAATGAATGGTGATTTTCCCTACAAAATGGGAGAAAGATACCTAGGAACAACAGCACGTCAATGCATTCTTTTTTTTTTTTAATTTATTTTGAGAAATTTTTTAAAACATAGAAAAACACAGTTATATAACAATCAAAGATTCTATTACAGTTGACAGTTAACATTGCCATAATTACATAAATATTTTTGTTAACAAAATAAGTGAAATAAAACAATACAGAAAAAGTTTTGTTCTTTGTATCCCATCTCCAGTTCTATCACGAATTTAGAGTAAATACTTCATGTATCTTTTTATATTTTTAGTTTATATATATATATGTTTGTGTAGCATGGTGAACAACATACGATTTTTTATGTATTTGAAAAAATTACCTAAGGAGGAAACTGGTTTTTTTTTTAATTTCTTCTAACTACATAGTTATACATGTGCCATGGTGGTTTGCTCTACCTATTGACCTGTTCTCTAAGTTTCCCTCACCCCGTACCCCACAACGGCCCTGGTATGTGTTGTTCCCCTCTCTGTGACCATGTGTTCTCAATGTTCAACTTCCACTTATGGGTAAGAACATGCATCACAAGGAAACTGTATTTTCATCTTGATCAAAGAATTCTTTAAAATATGAAATATTATTTTTAGCCTTTGAATTTTTACATGTAAGTTGTTTAATTAAAGTTATTAAGATACAGCTTTGGAGTAATGATTAGGGGCAGGATGGAAGAGTTTAGTAGCTGAGCAAATTCTGGTGTGAGATGTAGTTACAGTGTGCAGACTCAGTCCTATCAAAGGCATGTGTAGTGCTAATCTCCAGTCTTGTCTGTTCTGTGGTCAGAGATGACCTATAAATGCTGTTTGCATGAAAATAAATAGTTGAACTTATACATTTATATTCAATATATAGCCATATATATGAATGGCAGTTAAATTTAAACTGTTTTGCTTGGATTCAGATACATAGTTAAATGTATACATTTATAGTAACATACATGTAATAAAGAATATCTTCTAGTTATTTATCTTGGGTAGAGTGGGAAAAGGTACAGTACTTTTTATGAATCAAAGTGCCATTACCCTTCTATTGTGATCCAATAAACCCTGTTCTTTTCTCAAGCAAATGCTTGAGATACTTAACTTTGGCATTTAATAATTGCATTTTTATCTATGTCTGTTTCCTCTTAGTAGATTATGATCTCCTGAAAGGCAAAGGTAGTATATTTTATTTATGTCTGTACTTTCAATAATTCTAAGGGCCAATTAGTCACTGTTTTCTGTCAGAGTAGTCAATTCAGTTCATGTAAAATGAAGAAAATAATAATCATGAGATTTATCTGTGTTCTCAGGCTGTAAGAGAATTTAAAATTGAAAGCACTTTTAATGACTGCTTAATAACTTTAATGACTGGACCAGCAAATTTGAGCGATTAGACAAAAAGTTAATGTGAAGTACTGATTTTATTTAATTTCTCTACTAACTATTTCAGAACAAGTTGTGTATACCTTTTGAAATAAACTGTAGAACCGATAGGTGAGCTGTGAAGTGATATCTAATAGAGATGGGTCTAAGAAATAGGCTTAGGTTCTAAGAGAAAATTATCAATATGATACTTAGGTCCATTTATTGGTAACAATATGGTGGATTGTATTGTCATCCACCAACTCAGGCAGTTCTCAATTTAGAAACAGATTATGTTCCAAATGTGCTTCGTTGATTATAACTTGGAGTACAGTTTCCTCATAGAAAGAATGGTATAAATGATTTCCATATTAGCATTCTTCTGGCTTTGATACAACTGAATGTAATTTTTTCTGCATTTTTTGGAGAGTAAGTTAATAATTACTAGCATTTTCTCAGAATATATTACTATTAAAATAATAGGAATGAAAATATGTAATCAAGTATATAGTCTTTTAACCTTTCATTTTCTGCTAGTAAAATAATATCTAGAATTTTATTTATTAGTAACATGAAAAAAGATAGGCTGGGAGTGGTGGCTTACACCTGTAATCTCAGCACTTTGGGAGGCCAAGGGGGGTGGATCACCTAAGGTCAAGAATTTGAGACCAGCCTGGCCAACATGGTGAAACCTCATCTCTACAAAAATTCACTGGGCCTGCTGGTGCGCGTCTGTAATCCTAGCTACTTGGGAGTCATGAGAATTGCTTGAACCCAGGAGGCAGAGGTTGCAGTGAGCTGAGATTGTGCCACTGCATTCCAGCCTGGGCAACAGAGTGAGACTCCATCTCAAAAATAAATAAATAAAATAAAAATAAATTTTAAAAGATAGCACATTTAAATTTTCAATCATTGTTCATTTTTAGAAAGTACTTTCCCCGTTAATCTTACCACTTCAGCAAACACTAACTCATAGTATGTTCTTCTTGAAAATCTACTGAGTAGTTCCCAGAGGTAAAGCCAGATCTACCTCTGAAATATTCTGATTTATAATGTCCTTTAAAGTTTATCTGAAATGCAATGTTTTAGGACCTTATTTATGATGTCAATGAAATTTTAGAATATTTAGCTCATTTTCTTTCTCTTTGCTCTAACCATGTAAATGTTCTTGGTATTATTTGAAGGAGGACTTAAATAACGGGAATTGAAATGATGGCAGTCATAGCTTTTATTTGTCTGTTTATGCCAGACACTTAAACAACAGCCATTGGAAGCTAGCATTATTATCTCTATTTTGTGTATGAGGAAACTGAAGCCTAGGTTAAAGGATTTGCTCAAGTCACACAGTTAGGGAGATGCTGAGCTGAGATTTAAACCCAGATTTATCTCATCTCCGGAGCCTGTTTATCTTTGTACTGCACCTACTGTCCCAACAAAAGGAAAACTTGGATATTTCCAAATGCTGCATATTTTGAAAAAGAACTTGGGATGCAAATATTAATATTATTGTGGTGTTTTCATATGAAAGAATGATATGATCACTTTTGGGTAGAGTGATTAGAGAAGCAGGGTATGAACTATTCAAACCTAAATATAATATTTCATGCATAAAAAGGTGGATTTGGAGCCATTAGAAGTCCTACCAAAGTCAGGTTCCAGATTCTGTCTCTTCCCAGTTCTGTTTCTTGCTTAACTTTCTTGTTAAGTAGAGAATGAATTGTAAGCTGACCTGGGAAAAAGAGTGAGAGCATAACATGTTTTACCTGGGAGATTAATAGTACTATGGAAATAGGGAAGTAAGCCTCATTGAGTCAAGAAAAAGCTTTTCAATAACTGTATGCTGGACTTTGGGGAGCAGTGGTAAGCAAGACCTGAATTGTAAACTAAGAGTGAATTAGGAGTAGTATCATGAGATAAATAAACAGGGATGTTGTGGAAACTGAAAAGACAGCCACTTTACTCCTCACATAATGAATCATAAAAAGGTCTCTCAGAGGAGATAATGCTTGTTTCAAGTTTGTAGGATAAACAGGACTCCGACTAAAAGGGGAGATAAGCACTAAAAACAAACAAACAAAAGCCTGTACAAACAAAACAGAAGAGTAGTTTTTCTGAGTTTGGGGTGCCTTTTGAATGAACCATACCGATTATAATTCCCCTCAATGCCTTGCAAGTCATAAGAGCAAGAAAGTCAGTGTTCAGTCATTCAAATTTTAGGAAGCAGTTGACTATCTTACGCTATTTTGAAATATTACACCCTGTCATTGGGTTATATATATGTTCATAGGGAAAACCTATTCTACTCATAGAATATTAGAGTGGCCAGCATCCTCAGAGATCATCTAGTCAGTTCCAATTTGCATTCAACAATAACATTTGCTGTGTACTAATCACAGGACACAGATGAAAAGATGAACCTTGCCTTCAAGGAACTCACACCCTAAGAGAGGAAATAAACATACAAACAGACAATATGCAAGTTTGATAAAGTGCTATAATAAAAGAGGTACTGATTAAGCACAGAAGAGAGCTCATTAATTTTTCTTGAGGATTAGCTAGGTAAAGTTTTAATTAGGTCTTGAAGAACCTAGAAAAGTAGTTCATGTGTGACAGGGAGGGAGGATATTTCAGGTCAGGACTGTGCTGGTTATTTAAAAGGGACAGTTTTCCATTTGACCCAGCCATCCCATTACTGGGGATATACCCAAAGGATTATAAGTCATGCTGCTATAAAGACACATGCACACGTATGTTTATTGCAGCACTATTCACAGTAGCAAAGACTTGGAATCAACCCAAATGTCCATCAGTGACAGACTGGATTAAGAAAATGTGGCACATATACACCATGGAATACTACGCAGCCATAAAAAAGGATGGGTTTGTGTCCTTTGTAGGGACATGGGTGCAGCTGGAAACCATCATTCTCAGCAAACTATTGCCAGAACAGAAAACCAAATACCGCATGTTCTCACTCATAGGTGGGAATTGAACAATGAGATCACTTGGACACAGGAAGGGGATCATCACACACCGGGTCCTATTGTGGGGAGGGGGTAGAGGGGAGGGATAGCATTAGGAGATATACCTAATGTAAATGACGAGTTAATGGGTGCAGCACACCAACATGGCACATGTGTACATATGTAACAAATCTGCACGTTGTGCACATGTACCCTAGAACTTAAAGCATAAAAGAAAAAAAAAGGGGGACAGTTTTTAACATTTCGACTTAAGTTTTTCCATCTGGATTCCTTAAATAAATAAAGATTATCTAGAATAATTAAGTCATATCATGGACTTTCTTAGTTGTCTGTTAGTAATATAAATTAGCCTAAGCAGCTGGTTCTCAGTGTGTGGTGCTGGAACCTAGTGCATCAACATCTCCTGGAAACTTGGAAATGCAGCTTCTCAGGCCCCAGCCTAGACCTACTGAAACAAACCCTGGGGTGTGGAGCCCAGCCATATGTTTTAACAAGACTTCAAGGGGATTCTGATGTATGCTCAAGTTTGAGAACCACTGGCCTAAGCTAACAGTAATACACGGAATTATTGAAAGTTCATGGGCTTTGAGGATTTGGAGACCTGAATTTGAATCTCACCTCTCCCACTTAGTAAGTTTGTGACTGTTAATCTGTCACCTAATATCTATGAGCATTGGGATTTTCACCTATCAGGTGAAGGTTATAATGTTTCCTTCCCAAAATGGTTGTGAAAATTGGTTAATATAATGAATGCCTAATATTTTCACTGGCACATTGTAGGCTTTGATAAATGGAAACTGCTTTTTATCATGATTATTATCTTTTTCTTGATGGTTTTTCAGTGATTACTTTTACTTACTGAATGAAAACATGCTCATAATTTGCTTTTAGATTCAAACGCTCAAGAAATTAAGGACATCTATGGACTTCATGGACAAATAGAGCACAAACTAGCTTTCCTGAGAACTCATGTGCCAAAGGACATGAAACTTGTGCTCATTGGCCATTCGATAGGCAGCTATTTCACTCTTCAGATGCTGAAGCGAGTCCCTGAGCTCCCGGTAAGTACATCTCCAGAGGTGACTGTGGGTGCAGGACTGTGTGCCTGCACAAATCCTCCTCACCTTTCCTATGTTCTTTCGTCTCTTGTTCGGTTGATAAATAGAACAGAGAGAGGGATATTTGCTTGCTGCCTTTATCCTTATCTCCATATTATGATGGACTTATGTGAATGTATGTTCATAATGTTTCAAAGAATAATGCTGAGGGAGATAGGAAGTTTCTGAAAGAATGCCTTTGAATCTAGGGTTATCTGGAGTTCTTATGTTACACATTACTTGCTGTTTTTTATAAAGAAATATTTAAGAGCAGTCACTAGGTAAGACCTAGACAAGAATCTGTCTTTTGTGGGAAGGTATTTTGTAAATATTCTTGCCTTTTTCAGAAGGAAGAAATGTGTCATCATCATCACTGATAGGCAGACAGCTGTCTTTATGGAGCACTACATCTTTATTAAGTCAAAAGTCCAGATCCTTACCTGTTCTGTATCTTGGCAGCCTTTTTGAGACACATACTCACAAATACTCGCAAATATTTATTGGGTACTACTATGTGCCAGATATTAAGTGAGGTGCTAGAGACACAAAGATCTATTTAAAGTGCCCAGGAAAGCAAGTGAACTATAAGAGATATAAAACCAAACAAAACATTGTACTTCCACTGACATATACCATTGAAATAACTCACTGAATGGATGCAATTCACAAGATAATTCATTTCTTCTTTATTCAACAAACATATATTAAGCCCTTTCCATATGTCAGATCCTGTGCTATGTTTTGAGGACATCCCAGTGACTAAGACAGTCTTTGAAGTAGGAGAGCCTGGAGTCTGCTTGAGGAGACAGTCTAACCAATAGATGTGATACCTGCTGTCTTGTTTAAGTTCAGGGGGTGTGGGAGCATGGAGTGCTGGTAGACCTAGTAATCTGAAGCCAAGATAGGACATGATCGCTTCATGGCGGCTTTGTGCTAGGATTTTGATTGCTTCTCACTCCATGGGATAAAATATCTTCAGTGGGGTCTCAGAGCTCACTAAGCGCTCGCTCCTTTTCTCACCAGCTTCACCTGCTTACTTCTTACTCATAATTGCCCTTGGGAAATGTACAACTATAGCCTCCCTTGCTATAGTTTTTAATAATAAATGGAGGTTTTAAATTATTATTGGGTAGAAGAAAATGTGTTTTTCATTTCTAAGTGTGAATTCAATAAATTCAAGATTATACTCTGTTCTCTGTATTACTGTCTACTGTGTTGGTTTCTTTTTCCCCTAAATAAGGTGTCTTAATCAGAATGCAGGCTTTTTTCTTGCTTTTAGCATTTTGCACAGCTTCTAATGTCTTTTGTGCCTTTGAAGTCTCCTCTCGTACTGTGTCATGTGGTTGCCATCTTTATGGTGTCCAGCCCTGCCTCTTAGTGGTTCTACTTGTACAGTTGCTGTGAGTTCTGGCTCTAGAACCAGGACACCTACGTTCCAATATTTATTGTCTTTTTTTTTTTTTTTTTAGTCTGTCTGATCTTAGACAAGTTATTAAGTCTCTACTTCAGTTTTGAGTCTCAACCTCAGTTTCCTCATTTATAAAATGGGGATAATAATATGTTCTTCAAAGGATTTTTGTGAGGAATTATATAAAGCATCAAGAATGATATCTGGAACTTTAAAGTTCCAAATAAATATTAGCTATTATTATTATTAGGAAGTAACTCTAGAGTCATTGTCTCAGTCATTAGGTTAACTGTTGTATTAGGTATCTACTGCTGTGTATCAAATTGCCCCAAAACTTAGCAGTGTAAAACAATATACATTTCTTCACTCATAGTTTCTGGTCAGAAGTCTGGCCACAGCTTAGCTGGGTTCTCTGCTTCAAGGTCTCTGCCAAGATTTTAACCAAAATGTCTTCCAGGGCTGCAGTCTTATCTGAAGGCTTTAGTTGAGATGGATCTGCATCCAGGCTCACTCATGTGGTTTTTGACAGGATCCCATTCCTTGAGTGTTGTTAGACAGAGGGCCTTCATTCAGTGGTGGCAGTTGGGTAGAGGCCACCTTCTCTAACATGTCAGCCTGTCTAGCTTACTTCATTAGAGCATGCCTGGAAGAAGAGCCAGGGAGACAGGCTGCTAGCAGATGAAAGTCACAGGCTGTAACCCAGTTACAAAGTGACATCCCATCACGTTTCCTGTATTCTTGTTAGAATCAAGTCACTACATCTAGCCCACACTCAAGGGGAGATAATTACACAAGGGCATGAATACTAGGAAGTGAAGGTCACTGGGAGCTGTGTCAGAGCTGCGTACCCCACCACTCTAAAATTAGGATTTCACTTGTGTGTTGTGCAGTCAAGCACATGGACATAGGATGTACACAAATTACTGCATTTATTTACTGGTATAGGCAGTGACTTGTACCTGTCAAATAAAATGTAGCAAACTGACATGACATAATTATTTGTTGTTAGTTGTTCCCGGTGTCTTAAATGCTTTAAAAACATTAAAAAGGATACTTGCATATTTGAAATAATAGCATTACTGTTCTGTAAACATAGGCAAGAAAATATTCATTTCGGAGCTCATCACAGGCTATTATTAACTTAATCACAGATCTGTTATGGTTTTTGTGTTTTCTCCAGATCTATTCTGCATGTGATGTGTGGTTTCTCTTTTGTGTATTTAAAAACGATTTTTCAACACATTGTCTTGAACCCTTCTCTCTTTTTGGGCTCGTATTCACAATGTTTGTTGGGAAAGAAGTAGAATGCATCTCAAGTTTAGTGTGCTTTCTTATAGCTTGTTCAGCGTCATAACTTTCTAATTATTGTCCTGCCTTCAGGTGTCCTTGCTTTTGCAGGAATAGTGGTGAAAAGGGAAAACAAAGATGAAACGTGAGCTTAACCTACTTTATTTGTGGAGACATAACTCAAACTGATCATAGAGTTTCCAGAAAGACATGTGAAGCAGTGTTTTATCTTCTTAAAAAGGGCGTAGGCTAGAAAATAATGTGTGCAATAAATTGTCCAAAAGGTCACCTCTTTTGGGGGGTGGGAGGGGCAGTGAACATCTGTATGATTTTTAAATTATTATTCAGAAGCTTTATCTGGTTTCAATTAACTACATTGTTGAAATTCCCTACCCCATCCCCAGCCCCCATTAACCACCTGGGTCAGTGAATATTGGTGGTGTGATCCCTGCCAAAGTGTTGAAATTTCAGTGTCTCTGGGCTACTCTAAGACACTGCAGTGCCTGCATGCCTGAAGTTAGCATGACATGCTCCATTTGAGATGCATTTGACAAATATGTTTGTGTAAGCCAGAATGTTACAATCCTTAATCATTTTGCCAAAAATAAGTTAGCTATTATGTTTTATAACATATGAAGTGTGATAATAAGAAACTTGTGTTTCCATCTCTTCTGTTATTTTTTACTGGAATATTTGACTCTCGTAAGATTTTGAGGACATATGTGTAGTTTAGTAGCTAGCTGGCTTATTTAGTTTTATTTTGGTTCAGCTCTTTGCAATATTTTCATAACTAATTATAGACACCTTGGTCTTAAATCATTTTAAGAGACTTACTGTATATGTCAGATACATTGTCTGACCTGTATTTTAATATACTAAAAAAAAGTTGCCGCTTTAAAAAAATCTGGTATTTAAAATTATTTATCTAAACAAATTCCACACATAGAATTAGAGATATTCTTCATATATTTTTAAAGTAATGCTCAGTATAGGGAATTTAAAGAGAAACTTGAGCAAATAGGTAATTGGAAGACTGTTAAATCGTAGCTATCATGACTTAAAATAATAAACATAATTGTTTTTAGGTTCATGGGATCTTAGAACTGAGATAGGCTTTAGAGACAATCTGGCCCCATCTTTCATTTTATCAATGGGAAGTGAGAGAAAGGTCCCTTGCCAGGATTCAGCCTTGGCTCTGCCTGAATCTGGGGTGGAGCATACTGATATTAGCTGTGACTATAAAAAGAATCCAAGAAGGTATTGATGGCTCCTCCAACCTGTGGATGATAGCAGAGACTATAGCTATTACAGTGTGCCCTGCACTGTACACAACTGCTAGGTTCGTGTGACTCATTGTGTTGGTGCTCCAGGAGTAGGAAACCCCATGAATGCTCTAGCAATTTCAGGATTGTGTGTTGCCGTAGGGGGAGAATAATCAGAAGCAAAAAAGTAGTAATCTTATCTCCACTGTCTAGAATCTTCTTTCTCTTATCAACCATCTATATGTTAAAAATGTGTCACCTGATTTTGCCAGTAAATATTTTTCATAAAGTTCAAGTTTGGGAGTTGAGTTGAAAGCCCTTGATTCTTCACTGAGTCTTGGGGTGAATATCAATTAATATAACTTTAATTTTCCTCTAAGAATTTATATAACCTTTAATTATAACATGTTCTCCTCTTCCAGGGATATCAGATCCTTCACAAACTTAATTTTTTATATTATTTGGCCTTCCTGTGTACAATAACATAGAGTTTCCTTTGTCTGGTTGGCAAAACTGTTTTCTCTCTGAATGAAATTTCCAGATTACTTAAACTCACTATCTTAAGTACCAGACTATTTTATCCAACAGGATAAAAATTTGTCTAAAGTATATTACTTACTTATCTGCCTTCTTCAGCAATGCATATTGAGTATAGAGGAATTTTTTTCTTAGTGATTTAAGGGCAGCGGTAATAACACTATTATTTTGATAGTGTTATACTAGAATAAAATGTAATCAAAAGGAATGTGCGCCTGTGTCCTGAAATTTCTTAGGTGATAATGCTTTTTCATTAAAAAAAAAAAGTTTCATGTATGTCTATGTTAGTTTTTCTATCTCCTCGCTCAGTGTTAAGTACCTCTTCTCTTCCCTACTTCTAATTTATTGCTACTAATTTGCTATAGGCAGAGAAAACCAATAACTACATTATAATTTTTTTTCAGTAGGAATGAACAGGTCCTAAATAGATAAAGGAGTAAAACTGACAGCATTAAATGTGTGGGCATTGTTATCACTCAGCTGTTTTTTCTCTTCTTTTGAGATCCTCAAAAAGAATGTTTTGGGGCATTTTAAATACTCAAACTTTTAGAGACTCAACATATAACTACAGCTGAGAAGCTTGCAAAAGTATACTAGGAGAATTAGAATAGCATGTTAGATCATGTATGTTTTGATTCAGGAATATACCTCATCCATACTAAGGAAAAAATAGCTTCAGTGTTCTCCAACAATGAGATTATTGAAACTGTAGTTTACTTACACTATTCTGCTGAGCCTTCATGTCTGCTATCAAAGGAAGACATGCTTGTAAGATGCATTCATATGTCAGTCAGCTGTGTTTAACAGTTGAGATAATCGGGAGGGAGGGAGAAGAATAGGAAATAACTCATTTGTCATAGTAAATTTTGTCAGAATCCTGTCCCTAGATTCAAGTGACAAGACATGGAAGGCAAAATGAGGCAGTACTGTAAGGCTCTGAATGTTTTGTGGAGAGAGGTGTCTTCTACCTGGGAAGCTCAGAAAAAACTTCCTAGACGAGCTTCAGGGCCACTGAAGGATGAGTTATATCTGGAAGTAGAGGATTTGATATGGTGACTAGGGGGTTCTGTGCATTCTAGGCAAGGGGGACAGCATGAAGAGAAATGGTTTTCATCACTGGGCACAGGGAGAGGGCAGTGGGTGGTGTGACTGGGTTGCAGTAGAGTGTGCCTGGAGGGATCAGTCAGACATGAGATTGATAGAGATGGACAAAAAGCTGGGCTAGGGAGTGTGGACTCATTTTCTGGACAGCAGAAAGCCACTGAAGGATCTCTGATGATAGCAGTCATGCATCAGGTAAATTAATCTCTCAGGGAAAAGGAAAATGAGATGGAGAGAGAAAAAGTGCAGTATAAAAAGTGAACATCCAGGTGACAGGAAAGTTTACTAGTCCAAGTAAGAAATAATAAAGAGAGTGTAAGGGATAAAATTGCCCAGGGAGATTGCTGAGAAAAGAGAGAGGTCATAGATGTATATCGGCAGAATGACTTCATTTGCCATAAAGGAGTGTTACAGGATTTTTGGGGTGTTGCTGTTCTGGCCAGAAACATGTGGTTGGTGGCACCTTTGCCTGAGTTTTGCTGGGGCCCACTGGGCTAGTTCCACCCACTCTGCCTGACAGGCTGTGCTCAGCTCATGCTGCCGGCCTGGATCCTATGCCTCCAAGGGAGAATAGAGTCAGGCATGGAGTGATGAGGGGGGTGTGTGAGCGAGTGTGGGGTCCGGCCACTGCACAGTCAGTTATGCTGGCTGCTGCCATGGGGCAGGCAGCTTCAGGTGCCAGCATGGGTGCCAGCTCTCTGTGAGGCCACAGCTGGACCAGGCACACTGTAAGCAGCTTCCCCAGTGGCACCAGGGAATGCAGTGGCACCCAGAAGCTTAGAGACGCCAGGAACCACAGGGCCCCAAAGAGGGAGTCACAGCTCTGACTCAGGGAGCTCGCAGGTCTGGGCTCCCTGAAGTGCTGCAGATTTTCTCTCCTTCTCTTTGCTCGCAACATGGAGAGCAGGGGGCATGTTTCGGCTCTGTTTGTGTTACAGCAGCTCTTTTAGCCTCGCCACTCTTCGGGTCCCAAGTTCTTGTCCTACGACAAGGAAGAATGAGGTTTGCAGACAAGTGGAGGGTGAGCAAGACAGAGAGGAGCTTTATTGAGCAATAAAACAGCTCAGAGAAGACCCACAGTGGACAGCTCCTCTATGTAGCCCAATGAGTGTTCAGCTCCTAGCAGAGAGGGTAGCTCCTCTCTGCAGCTGGTCGTCCTGACAAGTGTTTAGCTATCAGCAGAAAGGGTAGCTCCTCTCTGCAGCTGGTCATCCCATCCTGCAGCTCTGAGCAGAGAAGAGGCCCTATAGTAGGTGGCTCCTCTGTGCAGGCAGGTCATCCCTTTGTCTGAATCTCTTGGTAGAGATAGTAGCTCCATTCTGCAGCAGGTCGTCCCATTGTCTCTCTGTCCTCTGCTCTGGCTGAGCCCAGGGCTTTTACAGGCCTCAGAGAGGAGGAAGTGCGCACTGATTGGTCCATGGGCAGCCATGGGTAGGCCCAGAAAGGGCACCACAAGTCCCCTACTCTGGTCCATGGGACTGGCAGCCTGGCCTCTAGCCTTCAGACCCTCCCTGACCTGCAGGTGGGGCCTCATCGGAGACCCTCCCCATTCTGTCCAGTGGCCCATCTGCCTCCTGCCAGCATCTATGGCACCCAGGTTGCTTGTGCCAAGGGGCACCTGCAGGCCAGTGCCGAGCCACCCTCAACACCCCCCCTCAATTTCCCCTCATGCTTGTCAGCACCCAAAATCCAGAGGGGGCTGAGGTGGCAGGGAGCTGGCATGTCAGTGCTGCCTCAAGTGTGCGCACACCCAGCTGGGCTGTGCCAGTGCCCAGGCTTGGCCCCAACCCTACTCCAAGATCAGAGAGGGTGCCAGGAGCAGGGAGAGGCCAGGGAGTGGGAGCAGGCCTCTCCAAGCCTTCAAGGGCCAGGAAGGGGGCCTTCCCAGGCCCCCAAGGGCACAGAGAAGCATGGGTCCACAGCTCTTACTTGGGCTGCTGCCTGCTTCTGGCTCTCGTGACTCTGTGACGCATGAAGCCCAGCTGCACCCCCTCACAGCTTGGGGCAGGGGCTCTAGGTACTTGCTGGGCCTAGGCCGGTGTCAGGGTAAGGGCAACATCTCCATGAGCTCCCCCAGTGACCCTGGCATTCAGGGGCAGTCAGGAGCTCCCCTTTGCCCAGATTGTGGCCCTGCCCAGTGCGCACCTCCAGGCGTGGATTGCAGGCCCTGGCCTGGCCACCAGGAGTGTCAGGCCTGATGGTCACCCTGATGCAGGGCAGACCCCGGTGACAGAACTCTGGGCGGCCCTGTGCGGAGCCCCCTCCTGAGGCGCAGGAACCCTGAGCTGCTGGCCAGTCCCCAAAGCAGGCGTCACAGTCAGCTGCCTCAGGGACATGGAGCACAGGGGACCCACCACCGCCATTGCTGCTCCTGTAGCCACTCCTGCTGCCACCGCCCATGCCTCCCCACTGTGGACAGCCCACTGCTGCCATGAGGAGGAGGAAGAGGTGGAAGTCACAGAAAGAGGCAGAAGATATAATAATTTTCCAAACTATTGGCTGCAATCCATTAATGGATCCCAAAATCACTTCAGTGGGTTGCAACCAGTGGATCAGTCAAGACAGAGTAGACTGTGCTACAATAACACAATGTCAGTGGCTTTTAACACAAAGGTTTGTTTCTTGTTCATGATACAAATCCTTTGAGGGTAGGCTGCCCCTATGAAGATCTGTCTATGCAAGTTTTCTGCAGAATCCAGATTGATAGAGTAGCCTCTATCTGGAATATTCAAGTCCCATGGCAGAGGATATAAAGTGAATAGTGAACCACACCTACATTTTAAAACCTCTGCCTGGAAGTGAAAATTTTCACTCCTCAGATTTTATTGGACAGAGCAAATCATATGACCAAGTCAGCCATCAATGAGGCTGTGAAGTACAGTCTTCCCCAGAGAATGGAAGCATATGTTTGTGACTGATAAAACAGTGTTTTTAAACAATGTATAATAAAATTGAGTAAAATAGAATAGAATAAAAATATATTGCAGTAAAGGCATGTATTATGAAACTTTTGTTTCACTTTGTATGTGTGTTGATAACATAGATTACAATGTCAAACGTATATCTTACTGTGAGTTAAGGTAAAAAAAAAAAAAAGTTTGAAAACCATTCTTCTGGACTAGAGTACACCATAGCAGCTAAGAACACAGCAAGAATGTCAAAAAAAAGGGGTAGATACATGGAGGATTATGGATGGCCACAGATTTTTTTTGTCATTCCTCTCAAGAAATGAAACCTGTTTCCCTTCCCCTTTAAATTTAGGCCAAGCATGTGACTTACTTTCACCAATAAGATACGGTGGAAGTAACGTACTTCTGGTACCTTCAAGTCCAGGCCTTAAGAGGACTGGGAGCTTCTATTTTCTCCCTCTCAGAAGCCAGCTGCTGTATAAGAAGGTCAACTGCCCTGAGACCATGAGGCTGAGAGAAAGCCCAAGCTAACTACGTAGGAGGATCATGAGGCACCAGGCCTGAGTGAAACCTTCTAGGGTCTTCCAGCCCATCTCAGCCCAGCCCAGCCCATCCACCACTGAGTGCAGCCAAATGAGTGACCCCAGCCCACACCACATGGAGCAAAAGAACCATCCAACTGAGCCCTATTTGAATTCCTGACCCACAGAATTGTGAGACAGCAAAATCATTGTGATTTTAAACCATAAGTCTAGAGATACTGTGTTATATAGCAGTAGATAATTTAAACAAGGTAACAGGGTTGAATGTAACAAATGTTGAAGGCTTCAGGCTTCTAGAGTAAAAGGTTCTTGATGTCCTTAAAGACAGACTTTTTAGTGAAATAATGGACAAGGTGGTTGCAGGAAGTTAGGTGAGAAATGGATAGTGATTCCACTGGCCAGTGAAAGAGAACACATGATAATTTAAGGAAGAAGCCGGTCAAGTGAACTTTTTTTCCTGTAAGTGGGGGAGAATTTAACATATGCTGAAGGGAACAGCCCAAGCACAGAGAGATGTCGAAAGTGAAAGACAAATAGGAACTTTTGTTGGAACAGGTTTCCTTCCATTTGTCTTTTAGTCTACATACTTGAAAACTTGGAAAATGGAATTTTTCTTAATATTTATGTCTTTGCAAAAGTGGTTTCCCCCTTCCCTGGGGTGTAGGGGGAACATATATTACATATTTGGTTCTCCTTTTCTATCTAGAAAAAGTCTAGCTCAATTTTTAAAATAGATGTTATTGTCATTACTAACAGTGATTATACCTAACATTCATTTGAAATTTATAAAACATGTTCACATGTAACAAGGTATTTTAACAGTCTGATTTTTCCCATCTTAAAGATGAGACTGAAGTGCCAAGGAGTCATGTATCCAACCCATATGTCAATTAGTAGAAAGTAGCAGAGCTGGGACTCTGTATTCTGTTTTCTAACTTTCCCATTATCTGTTTTCTAGGTGAGTTAATTAGAAAGGTGATGATTACAGATGGTTAGACTAAGTTGCTTTCACAGATGACCAAACTATTTGGCCTAAACTTAAGATTTCTATTTTTGCTTTTTTAATATTTGAGTTCTTCAAATACACAGTGAGTGTTTGAGTAGGAAGCAGGTGAATGCATTGGGAGGAGTTCGGAGAGAACTGAGAGAAATGACAGCATGTGTGAGTGCTCTGGAGCATAGGAGATAAAGAGACTGTTGAGGCCTGGGCCAAGGGCAGAAATTAAACTGAAAAGATAGTAAATCAAAGTCCTAGAAATTGAGCTGGGAACAGAAGGCGTATGAAGGAAATGGAGGATTCTGCAAACATAGTGCATAGTAGTTTGACAATTACCTCTGTGTGACCCATTAATAAATCCTGCTGTGTGAAAAACAGAGGCTTAGACAATCAGCACCTAACTACTCTGATTTGTGAAAGATTTTCCACTTCAGAAAACAGTAAGTCTCTTACTCTAAGTTTGTATTGTAGATGACGAAATGCTATTTTTCCAATCACTTATGCATTCATTTAAATATATATGTATCTGCATATTTGTGCGCACACACACGTTATCTTTTCTGAATTACCCAGAATACTTTTCTAAAAACTAGACACATGGACAGTTTCAACTTTTCAACTTCAGCCATTTTTAGTTATCTGCGTATTTTTTTAAATCCTGAAATTGCTTTCAAAGTGGAAAAATTGTGTGGGCTTTTTTCATCTTTTCATAACTCAAAAACGACTTAATATGTTTTTCTCAAACTTTGCAAAAAAAAAAAAAAATCACCTTTGGGCTGAAACCAAGCATGGAAAATTTCACCACAAAGGGCTAATTTTTTGGAAAGCTGCAAGAAAGTGAAAACAGGGGTTTATAATAGAACATTCTTCATGCATGTTAATACTTAGTACTTTATCTAATGCATTTCATCTGAGAATTTCTGAACACTTTTCAGATTTAAATATTGAGTCATTTTAATATTTGTGTACCCATGATATATTGTCAGATATCAAAAAGTTCCCCCATCCTCTCAGATGTCAATAGCTTGGGAATTAGTGAGATGTGTTTAAAATGACAGGTAGGGCAAATGAAGTTAAGTGGCTGCTAGCCAGCGAAAGCCATGTATTTACTGCCCAACACATTTTATCACTACCTCTTCTTGGCCCAGGAGTACTGTAGTTGTAAGTAAAATACAATAGATGACGTGGCACTATTTTGAATAAGCCAATATGTCTCAAAGTAGTATCAACAGCACCTGTGATCTTGTTAGAAAAGCAAATTCTTGCCCCTCTTCACTCTCAAGGGGTGGGGCTCACCAACCAGCCTTTAACTAGCACTGCAGGTAATTCTGACACATGCTTAAGTTTGAGAACCACCTACCTAAGCTTTCCAAAAGCTTGGAACAGAACGCATTGAAATGCTGTGGACAATTCAATCTGTCCTTGGTCTTTCTGTGATGTCAGCTCTGTCTTCTCATATCCTTTGGAAGCAGGAGGAATACGAATCAAATTCTCTGAAGGAAAGATCTTCTGTATTAATGTGCTCTAGCTCTTTCCACCTATGATGTTGTCCGTAAGCACAGAGACTCCCTTGAGTAAATGTGCTGATATCAGCTTGTTCAGGGTAACAGCACTACCAAGATGTATTTTCTCATTTCCTTGAATTATTAGGGTCAAAACTGGAATGGGACTATAAATTTCTTTCTTATTTCTGTGAAATATTTTAAGTTATAAGATGGTATCAGATCTGTCAGTGGAAGTTGACTGAAGCTCTGCTCTTTGGTGTGTAAGTTCTCAATCTGACGCTTTGCAGTAGCCCTCTGCATGTCAGCAAATCCACGGTCTATATTTTTGTGTCTTCGGGCACTGAAGTAGTTGTTTATGTGCCATTGTAACAAGTTTTGAAAATATGACCCTGGTGATGGAAGTCTCTAGTCTGTAGTATGTGGGCCTTTAGCTAATCCTTTTAGCCTAGGTTAATTTCTTACTATAAATTATTTGTAGAAATTCATAAAAAGGACAGCAAGTTCTCAAATAAAGATGCAAAGTATGTGAACAGATAATTCACTGAAGAACTAGCTAATATATCAAAAAGCGTGTGCCTACCACAATGTGTGATACAGTGTTTTATGAATTAGTATATAGTAGTATACTTAATGATGTCTGTTTATATTGAGTATGGTAGTATTTACTTATGTTGATTTGATGAATGAACCTCAACAGTTATCAAAATTAACTATTACTATTACATAGTCTAAAAGAAAAGTTGTGTTGTGTATGTGTGTACTTCGATATACATTTTTGGAAAGTTTGAACAGGTAAATACCAGGTGGCTTATAGTAGTTCTCTGTGTTGGTTAGGGGTAAAGGTTGTATTGGAGTGAAAACTCTACATTGTTTCTGCTTTTCTTTGTAATGACCATGTATTATCAGAAAAAAATAATTTCCATTAAAAAAAAGTATTCATACCCTTTGAACCTACTAATTCTTTTCTTTGGAATGTATATTAAGAAAACAGACAAAGATAGAAAAAAATCATGTGCAAAAATATTATCTATTATAACAAAAAATTGGAAACATCCTAATGTCTAACCTTAAAGGCAAGGTTAGGTAGAGTATGGAATGTACAGCCATTAAAATTATATTTGCAAAAGACATTATAATACATAAAAGTTAATTATAGAATATTAAGGATGTCAGAATACATAGAGAATATGTGAATACAACTATATAAAAATCACACATGGAAAAGCTTGATAATAAAATTATAAAATTAATTTAGTGGTTGTATTTAAGTGGTGAGTTTGGGTGTTTTTTTTTTTTCTATTTTTTTCTTTTTGAATTTTCTGTAATAGCACATATTTATTCACTATGATAGTCATTTAATGGTCATGCATTTTTCTCTTTTTTCTCTTTCAAGGTGAATTGTTCATGTTACTTTATAGCAGAAAGTTGTTCCAGGGGAGATCTTTCTTTTTAAATTTAATTTAATTTCAGATTCATAGGGTACATGTGTATGTTTATTACATGAGTATATTATGTAATGGTGCAGGTTGGGGGGTTGGGCTTCTAGTGTACCAGTTACCCAAATAGTGAACATTGTACCCAATAGGTATTAATTATGTTCACTTTGTATATTGTCAAGTTCAGTGCAGTCCTTCTTAGGGCTCAGTCAAATTATCCTACAAGGCCCATATTAAATACCAACCTTCTTAAGTCCTTCTGAGTACAAGATGGTTTATAAATAGACGAAAGAACAAATAAGTCGTTAGCCAAATGTCACTGCCTGCATGAAAACTTTGCTGATTGCTCTGATAGAGTATAACTTCTGCTACTTTTGGGCCAATCATATTGTCTCCTATTAGCTTTTCTGTTGTGGCTTGTAGCTTAAGTGTAATTTTTTTTTTATAGCCACAAGAGCAAGAGCTGGCTCGTTCTCTTCTTTGTATCCTTATAAGTTCTACCATAGGGTTTTACACATCCCAAAAGGAAGACATCCATTTTTTTTCATTTAATTAAATTAAACTATATGAAAGTTACATCAGCAGCTTCTACTGGTAAAATCCTCACTTGGTTCATAAGTGCCACTGACTTCTTCTGTTCATATAGATTAACCACTGCATTGACCTTAAGGAAACAATTGTCTTGTTTGACAGTGACAGAGTACAGATCAGCAGCAAGAGGTAGCAGCTATATGCATCCAAAGGAGCAATACTAAATCAGCTTCTATAAGATAGAATTGAAGAATATTATTATCTCAGAATAGTTGAAGATTTCTTAAATTGGACAGTATAAATGTTTGTGCGAAATACTGCTGTATGTGAAAGGAAATAGCTTAGGGGTGTGGTGGACAGACTTTAGGGTGGGTGGCACCCCATGATCCTTACCTCCTAATGTTCGTTCCTACACGTAATCCCCTTCATAAGTGGATATGACTGATGACTTGCATCTAACCAACAAAATATGATAAAGGTGACAGACAGGAAGCACATGATTATGTGTATGTGATTTACATACCTAAGATTGTGGGGCCTGTCTTGCAGAAGTCTCTCTCCCATGCTGGCTTTAAAAGCAAACTGCCATGTTGTGGGTCGTCTATGTTGAGCGGCCTCTATGGCAAGGAGTTGCAAGGGGCCACTAGAAGCTGAAAGCAGCCTTCAGCCAACATCCAACAAAAAAACTGAAATCCTTGATCCTATACTACAAAGAACTGAATCCTGTCCACAACCTTAGTGATTTGTATCCTTCCCCAGTCAAGCTTCAGATGAGACTGCAGCCCTAGCTGACACCTTGATTGCAGCCTGATAAGATGCTAAGCAGAGAACCCAGCTAAGCTAGGCCTGGACTCCTGGTGTGCAGAAACTGTGCAATATTAAGTTTGTATTGTTTTAAGCTACAAAGTTTTAGTAATTTATTACATAGCAATAGAAAACAAATCAAGAGGAAAGTAAAAGGGTAATATCAACTCCTTGTTTTCTTTGCAGGGAAACCCACCTCTAAGACCAGTAGTGGCCCAAAGTTAGTATCAGCCTTGTAGCAGTAGCAGCTAGCCTAGCTTTTTCCTCTGCCACTTTTCCCTGCTTTTATGCTATCTTACCCACTCTTCCTACTCCATTCAATTACCTAGATTTTTGGCCTTCCTTGCAATTTTTTTATTAACATTACTTCTCTTCCCACCTCAAAAAAAATAATTTGGGTTGTTGATAAGTGTGCCTTTTGATAGCTTGCCTGGTGATTATTATTTGATGTATTAACAAAATCACAGGTTGGGATTAGCATCATTCATCCTATTCTAGGTTGAAGCAGATCTTATTTGAAAGTATGGCCATATTCAAATCTCATCTGACCAAGAGGTTAATAGTGGTAGGATATTGAGAGGCCCAGGCCCTGCGGTATAAGAGAGTGGCCCATGCTAAGGCAGAGGTGACACTTTTGTGAATTTCGTTGCATTTGGGTGGATATAGGTCTGAAAAATATCGCTTGTACCTGGCCACACTGAAGCCTTGTTCATAGAAGAGCACATTCATAGAGCCTCAGTAGACAGACTGTAACTATCAGAGAAGACATAACAGGGAGGGGAGTGGAAACAGATGAACAACATTCTGTGAAATGCCTCTTTTTGGCTTTTGTTTAGTTCAGATAGAAGCTTCTTTCTAGGTCTGTTTGTGGACATGAGAAGTATGATTGTGATCTTTAAGAAAGGAAAAAGCTCTCTAATACAGTTAACCAGAATGTATGAGGTTGTTTTACGCTCACTTCTTGCTTGTATGGAAAATCTGTGAACAATATGCAATGTAGGCCACAAAAAATTTCCTGAAATGGAAAAAGCCTAGCAGGCACTAAATGAAATGAAAGCTAGGCACTAAATGAAAGATGCTTCACAAGAATAAAATGTGCTTGCTTTGAGATCTCACATTCCAGGCCATTTCAGACTAATTGTGTTTGTTTGGGAAGAAGTAAGATTGTCAGGTATCAGGAAGGTGTATTGATACATAAAAGACAGAAGCCAGCGTCATACTGCGAACCTCTCCCTAGGAAACCAGACAGTAAATCATTTTCCCGGATCAGTTATATAGAGACCAGAGGGAGCATGCATGAATGAAGACACAGTCTAGAAACTCCATTTCAACAAATAATTTCTCCCCTCAGTAGTGTTGTTATGGGAGCTTCTGCAAAAAGCCAAATTGAGTGTTAGAGATTCAGCCTTTCCGCTTTCATAATCTACTACCCTCAGGAAGACGCTTAGGAGCTTCTTACACCCTCTTACAAAGGAGAAAGTCTCTGAGAGCTTCAGTAATATTATATTAATGTCAATTGACATTTTTTCCGAAGAGATTTCATAAAAACTTAGGGACATATTCTGGTTATCTGGGTACCAGGAGGGTTCTTCTTAAGGCCCTTGTTTACTTCTATTAATAGTTTCTGTGTTTGCCTTACAGTCCCTGCACTTAGGGCTCCATCCTGACTTTATAATTTCTCATTGTCTAGATATATATTTTCCTATCTGTGTGCCTTTGTTGAGCTACTTCCTTTCTGCTTTGTCCTACACCATCTAATTGATGCCCTCTGTTCTTCTGGAAAATCATCTCAAACATGAGCTCCTGTGTGAACTCTTTCCTGATCCCAGTCATTTTTACTCTGTCCTTCCCTTGGTAACACTTTTTCTCATAATTCTTCTATATTCCACCCTGTATTACAGGCATTGCATATGTCTTTGATTTTTCCTGTTAGTTTTTTCAGCTTTCCTTTTAACTAGAGCATAATCTACATACGGTAATTCTTTCGTTTGTCTCCCTGCCTCATTCTAGATATTTCTTCTGACTTAACATTCTACTTCACTAATCCTCACTTGAGCTATGTATAAGCACCTTTAAACTCATCTGTTACATCTTTAATTTTAGTTATTCTATTTTTTGCCTATAAAATTTCCGTTTTATTGTTATAATTACTAATTCCTGCAAATCTCCATCTTGTCATTTAATATCTTGATCATACAGTTATTTTAAACTCCCTGTCTGACTTTATTCTCCTTTCTACCATCAACAATTTTTAAAAGTATCATTACTTTTATAGAAGTTCAGAGATCATATATTTGACATGAAAATAAAGATTGTGTCTGATAATTCCAACATCTAAGTCTCATGTGGTTGCATTCCTACTTCTGCTTTTTCCTTCTTTGCTTTGGTTATATTATCTTGTCTATCCATATGCTTGTGTATTAGTCCAGGTTTGCCAGAGAAACAGAACCAATGGGATGTATGTACATGGAAAGAGGTTTATTATAAGGAATTGGCTCACATGTTTATGGAGGTTGACAAATCCCAAGATCTGTAGTCAGCAAACTGCAGACCTAGGAAAGCCAATGATGTAATTCTAGTTTCAGCCCAAAGGTTTGAGAGCCAGAATTTCTGATGGTTTAATTCCAGTCCAAAGGCTGGCAGGCTTAAGACCCGGGAAGAGCTGATGTTTCAGTTTGAGTCTGAAGACAGGAAAAAAAAAAAAAAGTCCCAGCTTGAAGGTGGTCAGGCAGACAGAATTCTCTTTTATTAAACCTTTTGGTTCTATTCAGACCTTCAACTGATTGGATGAGGCTCACTCACAGTAGGGAGGGCAATATGCTTTACTCAGTGTACCGTTCAAATGTTAATCAGCCAGAAACACCCTCACACATCCAAATTGTTTGACCAAATATCTGGGCACCCTGTGGCCCAGTCAAGCTGACATGTAAAATTGACCATCACAACTTGGTAAGTATTTTTTAAACTGAATGCCTGACATTATATGTGAAAAATTATTAAAACAATATTAGAATCTTTTCTTCCTCCAGGGAGGATTTACCTTTGTTTCTGCAGTTATACTTAGGGTAGGTCACTTTGATGCCATTGGGAATTGGGCTGAATCAAAGTTATCTTTGGAGGGGCTGGCCTATTTCCAGTTCATTGTTACTTCTAGGGTATAGTCCTTTAATAGTTTCCACTGAAAGCCTAGAGTGCCTTCTCTTTAATGGGCATGAGATACCATCTCACACCAGTTAGAATGGCAATCATTAAAAAATCAGGAAACAACAGGTGTTGGAGAGAATGTGGAGAATAGGAACACTTTTACACTGTTGGTGGGATTGTAAGCTAGTTCAACCATTATGGAAAACAGTATGGCAATTCCTCAAGGATCTAGAACTAGATGTACCATATGACCCAGCCATCCCACTACTGGGTATATACCCAAAGGATTATAAATTATGCTACTACAAAGACACATGCACACGTATGTTTATTGCGGCACTATTCACAATAGCAAAGACTTGGAATCAACCCAAATGTCCATCAGTGACAGACTGGATTAAGAAAATGTGGCACATATACACCATGGAATACTATGCAGCCATAAAAAAGGATGAGTTTGCATCCTTTGTAGGGACATGGATGCAGCTGGAAACCATCATTCTTAGCAAACTATCACAAGAAGAGAAAACCAAACACCGCATGTTCTCACTCATAGGTGGGAACTGAACAATGAGCTCACTTGGACTCGGGAAGGGGAACATCACACACTGGGGCCTATCATGGGGAGGGGGGAGGGGGGAGGGATTGCATTGGGGAGTTATACCTGATATAAATGATGAATTGATGGGTGCTGACGAGTTGATGGGTGCAGCACACCAACATGGCACATGTATACATATGTAACAAACCTGCACGTTATGCACATGTACCCTAGAACTTAAAGTATAAAAAAAAAAAAAAAAAAGAACTCCCAAGTTTTTCCCTCAAGCCCACAAGATTTTTCAGAAACTCTCTTCAGCTTCTTGGCTTCTTAGCTACTGCTTGCAAATCAGCAAATAATAAAGAAAAGCTACTTCAGCACTCCTCTCTGAAGTTCCTTTTTCCCTAACATTTTAACCTTCAAATCTCCTCTGCCTCTGATGCCTTCAAGGGGACTTAAAAAATTTTTCCCAACATTTCTAATTGTTCTTGGCAAGAAGATTGCTCTCCAGCAAGATAGCCTGCCATCTTCACCTCCCATCAACACCATTAGCAGCTGGTGCTGAGCTTTAAGATCTTCCAGCTCTGCTATTGAGAAATATGTCATTTCAAGTTTTTAATTATTTTTGTGAACTGTTTTCTTCTTCTGGAAAGTTTTAGAATATTCACTTTATTCTCGGTATTATATTTTATGATGATATTCCTTGGAGTATTTATCCTTTTTAATCCAGAAACTGGCATACTTACACAATGAAAACTCTTGTATTTTTTTTGTCTTCTTGTTTTCTCATTATTGATGTGTTATACTTTCAGAAAAGATTTTCTTGATTTATTTTCTTTTCCATTATCCATTTTTTTGGATTTTTAGTTTTTTACAATGGCAAATATGGGCTATTTTCCCAACTTTATCTTCCAATTCATCTAATTAAACTTTTGATTTTGGTGTCTATGCAAATAGTTTCTAAGGAATTTCTTGTTCTTTTCTTCCTATAAAAAAATTTTTTTTTATTTTTATTTTTGTTTCATGGGTCTCTCTCAGGAAAACACATTTTTTAGAGTTTTTGGGCTCTTGCATTGTCTGTATTTATTCTGAGTTCCTTTCTTCATGCTTTTTAAAACATATTGATCTGTCTCTTGTAAGTGAAGCTTTCCTCAAATGTCTGCTACTTATTCATTATCCATTCATATTTAAGAATGAGGCACCAGGCTGGGCACGGTAGCTCACTTCTGTAATCCCAGCACTTTGGAAGGCTGAGGTGGGTGGATCACCTGAGGTCAGGAGTTCGAGACCAGCCTGACCAATATGGTGAAACCCTGTCTCTACTAAAAATACAAAAATTAGCCAAGCATGGTGGCACGCACCTGTAGTCCCAGCTGCTCGGGAGGCTGAGACAGGAGAACTGCTCAAACCCGGGAGGCAGAGGAGGGTGCAGGGAGCCAAGATTGCACCATTGCACTGTAGCCTGGGTGACAGAGTGAGACTCTGTCTCAAAAAAAAAAAAAAAGAAAAAAAGAACGAGGCACCAAAACTATCAGGAGGTTTTGTATGGGTGTGGGTTTGGTCAGCTGGTCAGCTATACTACAGGGTAATTGGACAGGTATCCAAGTTTTTTGGTGTGGTATTCTCCAGTGTACATATTTTTTCTGGAGCCATTAAGTCTCTTCAGAAAAACATTTTCAAACCACTTATCTAACACACAGCATTGTGAAGCAAACAGCCCAAGGAGCTGGAGTTTGCATGTGAGAATGTCTTAGCATTTAGTGTTTTGGCTTTCACTTATATCATTTTTATGATATTCCTTTTCCCCTGCCTTTTTCTATGTCCTGTGTCTCCAAGTCAGGAGCCTGTTTCCTCTATTTCTACACAGAATAAACCTCCAGGCCATGATGGGGTTGTGGAGGAGTTGCTTGAGGATATTGGATGAGGCAGGTGTCCCTGGGGACTGGCTGCCTCTCAGCCAGCCTTTCATTCATCGAGTCTGCTCTGTGCCCTGCACTGTTTTACTGGCACCTGTCATGGTCTTGAATCCATCTGGGAACAAATTAGGAAAAGAAACAAAAAACAAATTCTGCTTATGCTGAATTTACAGTTTACTAAGGAGAGATAGTAATGAGCATAAAAATGAGTAAATTAATATGTTATATGGTGCTACTGCCTTGATAAAAAGAGTGGAGCAAGATAAAGGGGATTGGAAGCACCATGGCTGGGGGATAGAGGGCAGTGGTGGACTACAAGTGATTTTTAAAACTTTTTATTTGGAAATAATTTCAAACTTACAGAAGAGTTGTGAGACTAAGAATAGTGCAACAACACAAGATACACTTTTACCAGATTTACCTGTTGTTAATATTTTACCTCATTTGCTTTATTTGCTCCCCCCCACACACACACACACAAACACACAATATTTCTTCTTGAACCATTTGAGGGTAAATTGAACATATTATTGCCCCTTATCCCTAAAGACCTCCTTAAGATATTCTTAAGAATAAGAATATTCTCTTAACCACAGAACGGTTATCAATGTCAGTAAATGTAATATTGATGTAATACTTTAATCTACCTTGCATATTCCCATTTTGTCATTTGGCCCACTAATGTCCTTGATAGCATTTTCCCCTCTCCACTATGGTCTGGAGAATTAGATATTACCTTGAATTCTCATGTTTCTTTATTCTCCTTTAGTATGAAACATCTCAAGAGTATTCCTTTGTTTTTTCATAAAACTGACATTTTGAAGAATATAATTCCTTTTTAAAAAGATAGTATCCTTAATTTGTGTTTGTCTTATGTTTTCTTTTGACTAGATTGAGGTTTTGCATTCTTAACTATAAAATAATACCTCATAGGTGATGCTATGTCCTTCTCAGAGTAGGTCACCTGTAGGCACATGACATCCAGCTGTTCTTCATTGGTGATACTAATTCCAATCACCTAATCAAGATGTTATCCAAAATTTCTCCACTGCATACTTTACTTTTTCTTTTCCTTTTATTTTTGGAGATGGAATCTTGCTCTGTCGCCCAGGCTAGAGTGCAGTAGTGCGATCTTGGCTCACTGCAAACTCTGCCTCCCGGGTTTAAGCAATTCTCCTGCCTCAGCCTGCCAAGTATCTGGAACTACAGGTGCCACTGCCATGCCTGGCTAATTTTTTTGTATTTTTTTAGTAGAAGCGGGGTTTCACCGTGTTGCCCAGGCTGGTTTCAAACCCCTGAGCTCAGGCCATCTGCCTGCCTCAGCCTCCCAAAGTGCTAGGATTACAGGTGTGAGCCACTGCGCCTGGCCTGCATACTTTACTTTTTCTTAGCCAAGAATAAACAGTCTGTGGGGAGGCACTTTTTTTTTCATGTCAATGTCCTGCTCTTCAACAAAATTTTCTCCTAGATTCAACATCGATTGTTTATCCTTGCCTGATTCAATCTTTATGGAGATTTTCTAACTGTAGTACTTTCTCCACATAAACCCATTAGAACTCAATATTCTATTATAAGCAAGAACCTTCCTTTTTATGTATGTATAATTTGTATGTATGTATGTATTTATCAGCATGGACTTATGAATTTTGGATGTATTAAAGGTATATGATTCATTACTGTATTGATTTTGGTGATAAAATTGTTCCATATTTGGCCACTGGGAGCCACTTAAGTCTGGCTCCTATTGTAACTGCAATTTTAAGCAAGATGTTTATTAGGCATCATAGAAGTGACCTGCTGGAGGTAGAGTTAGCCACATGGCTATCTAGGGTACAAGGGTTCTAAACAGCAGGATAGTTATTACAAAGGCTTTGAGGCCACGAGTATGCCTGTTTGAGAAACAGCAAGGCCAGTGTGACTGAAGCAAAGTGACTAAGGTGTGAAGTAATAAGACAGGGAAACTTTCATTGCATTTGCCCTCCCCACACTCTTCTTCTGTATCCTGTGGTCCAGAGGAAACATTAAATACACCCTTATACCCACCAACAAATAAAGAAGTAAAACCTGCCATTAAGTCAACTTCTTGAATTTATTTTGTATATTGTAAAATCCAGAGAGCTACATATAGATGTGTACTTTTTGAAAATGTATCCCATCAGCCAGTGATAGTTATATTTCCATGGAGATTATTCCAGTCACCTGTATTTGAACAATTATACCGGATCTGACTATAATTAGAAAAGGGAGACAGGAGCCAAGTCAACCTACTACAAGTTTGGATTTCACATTTTAAATAATTGGTTAAAAAAAATAAAGTGAAGATGAAAATGTTTCTTTTGTTAAAAAAAAGATAAGAAAATATAAAATTGGAGCTTTTATTAATTTATACATGTGTCAGAGAAATGATAGACACAGAGAAGTAGCAGACAGTGGCATGCCCTTATTAGCTTCTCACATTATTATGCTGGAAACATGGGCTATTACTGTACAGTGAAACTAGAGTTTAAGGTGGAGAACCAGATTGACCTGATGCATGTGAGTGTTTATGAGTTTCACATTGAAGGTGCCTGGTGGTTGTTGTTGTTGTTGTTGTTGTTTTCTCTACAAAGAATACAGCTTAGAATGAGTGAGGCCAAGCTCAAATCATGTAGCTGTAACTATCAACTTGGTGAATTTCTGAGTTATCAGAAAGTGAGACTCTTTGGGCATGATGAGGCCATAAGTCAAGGAGTATCAGCAGCCATGAGAAGCTGCAAGAATCTAGGAGTGGATTCTCCCCTGGAGCTTCTTGACACAGTGCAGCCAGGGCATCTTTGTTTCAGCCCAGTGATACTGATTTGGCCTCCAAAACTGCCAGAGAGTAAATTTTTGTTATTTGAAGCCACCCATTTGTAGCAATTTGTTACAGCAGCTGCTGGAAACTAACACATTGCCATTGACACTTGATAGCTACGTCAGTATGAAGACGTGTATCTGTCTTGTTCAGTTTGGCGGAAACTTTCATGCATTATTTCTATCATGTTCCCTTCCCTCCTTTCCTGTCTTTTCTTTCTATAATTCATTTAATAGGACATTAGTTTTCCTGGATTGGGTGTCTGATATTCTTTCCACCTGCTTATCTCTCTGCTTTCAGCAGAATTTCTTTCCACTCAATCTTCTGACATTTTCATTGATTTTTTTTTTAATTGAAGTATAAATTTTTTTTTCAATACTTCCTTCTTTACCAGGCACAGTGGCTCAAGCCTGTAATCCCAGCACTTTGGGAAGCCAAAGTGGAAAATTTCTTGAAGTCAGGAGTTCAAGACCAGCCTTGGCAACATAATGAGACCCTGTCTCTACAAAAAATACAAAAATTAGCCTGGTGTGGTGGCACATGCCTGTAGTTCTAGCTACTTAGGAGGCTGAGACAGGAGGATCACTTGAGCCCAGGAGGTTGAAGATGCTATGAGCTATGATCATGCCACTGCACTCCAGCCTGGGCAACAGAGCAAGACCTTATCTTATAGAATTAAATACATTAAAAAAAAAAAAAAAAGGAGGAAGATGGCCAAATAGGAACAGCTGCAGTCTGCAGTTCCCATCATGAGCAATGCAGAAGATGGGTGATTTCTGCATTTCCAACTGAGGTACCGGGCTCATCTCACTAGGGCTTGTCAGACAGTGGGTGAAGCCCACGGAGCAGGGTAAGGCATCGCCTCACCCGGGAAGCACAAGGGGTCGGGGAATTCCCTTTCCTAGCAAGAGAAGCCATGACAGAGGGTACCTGGAAAATAGGGACACTCCCACCCTAATACTGTGCTTTTTCAATGGCCTTAGCAAACGGCACACCAGGAGATTATATCCCATGCCTGCCTCAGAGGGTCCCATGCCCACAGAGCCTCACTTACTGCTAGCACAGCAGTCTGAGATCGAACTGCAAGGTGGCAGCAAGGCGGTGGGAGGGGTGTCCGCCATTGCTGAGGCTTGAGTAGGTAAACAAAGCAGCCTGGAAGCTCAAACTGAGTGGAGCCCACCACAACTGAAGAAGGTTGGCCTACCTCTGTAGACTCCACCTCTAGGGGCAGGGCATAGCTGAACAAAAGGCAGCAGAAACTTCTGCAGACTTAAACGTCCCTGTCTGACAGCTCTGAAGAGAGTAGTAGTTCTCCCACCATAGAGTTTGAGATCTGAGAATGGACAGACTGCCTCCTCAAGTGGGTCCCTAACCCCTGAGTAGCCTAACTGGGAGACACATCCCAGTGGGGGCCAACTGACACCTCATACAGCTGGTTGCCTCTCTAAGATGAAGCTTCCAGAGGAAGGATCAGGCAGCAACATTTGCCGTTCTACAATATTTGCTGTTCTGCAGCTTCTGCTGGTGATACCCAGGCAAATGGTGTCTGGAGTGGACCTCCAGCAAACTCCAACAGACCTGCATCTGAGGGTCCTGACTGTTAGAAGGAAAACTAACTAACAGAAAGGACATCCACACCAAAACCCCATCTGTACATCACCATCAGCAAAGACCAAAGGTAGATGAAACCACAAAGATGGGGAGAAACCAGAGAAGAAAAGCTGAAAATTCTAAATATCAGAGTGCCTCTTCAACGCCAGAGGATCACAGGTCCTCACCAGCAATGGAACAAAGCTGGACAGAGAATGACTTTGACGAGTTGAGAGAATAAGGCTTCAGACGATCAGTAATAACAAACTTGTCCGAGCTAGAGGAGGATATTTGAACCAATTGCAAAGAAACTAAAACCTTAAAAAAAATTAGACGAATGGCTAACTAGAATAAACAGTGTGGAGAAGACCTTAAATGACCTGATGGAGCTGAAAACCATGGCAAGAGAACTACAGGACGCATGCACAAGCTTCCGTAGCCGATTTGATCAAGTGAAAGAAAGGGTATCAGTGATTGAAGAGCAAATGAATGAAATGAAGTGAGAAGAGAAGTTTAGAGAAAAAAGAGTAAAAGAAATGAACAAAGCCTCCAAGAAATACAGGACTATGTGAAAAGACCAAATCTATATCTGATTGGTGTACCTGAAAGTCACAGGGAGAATGGAAGCAAGTTGGAAAACACTCTTCAGGATATTATCCAGGAGAACTTCCCCAACATAGTGAGGCAGGCCAACATTCAAATTCAGGAAATACAGAGAACACCACAAAGATATTCCTCGAGAAGAGCAACCCCAAGACACATAATTGTCAGATTCACCAAAGTTGAAATGAAGTAAAAAACATTAAGGGCAGCCAGAGAGAAAGTTCAGCATACCCACAACAGGAAGCCCATTAGACTAACAGCAGATCTCTCAGCAGCAACTCTACAAGCCAGAAGAGACTGGGGGCCAATATTCAACATTCTTAAAGAAAAGAATTTTTAACCCAGAATTTCATATCCAGCCAAACTAAGCTTCATAAGTGAAGGAGAAATAAAATCCTTCACAGACAAGCAAATGCTGAGAGAATTTGTCAACACCAGGCCTGCCTTACAAGAGATCCTGAAGGAAGCACTAAACATGGAAAGGAACAACCAGTAACAGCCACTGCAAAAACATGCCAAATCATAAAGACCATAGATGCTAGGAAGAAACTACATCAACTAAAGAGCAAAATAACCAGCTAACATCATAATGACAGGATCAGATTCACACATAACCATATTAACCTTAAAAGTAAATGGGCTAAATGCTCCAATTAAAAGACACAGACAGGCAAATTGGATAAAGAGTCAAGACCCATCAGTGTGCTGTATTCAGGAGACCCATCTCACACACAGAGACACACATAGGCTCAAAATAAAGAGATGGAGGAAGATCTACAAAACAAATGGAAAACCAAAAAAAGCAGGGGTTGCAATCCTAGTCTCTGATAAAACAGACTTTAAACCAACAAAGATCAAAAGAGACAAGGCCATTACATAATGGTAAAGGGATCAATTCAACAAGAAGAGCTAACTATCCTGCATACATGTGCACCCAGTACAGGAGCAACCAGATTCATGAAGCAAGTCCTTAGAGACCTACAAAGAGACTTAGACTCCCACACAATAATAATGGGAGACTTTAACACCCCACTGTCAACATTAGACAGATCAACGAGACAGAAAGTTAACAAAGATATCCAGGAATTGAACTCAGCTCAGCACCAAGCTGACCTAATAGACATCTACAGAACTCTCCACCCCAAATCAAAAGAATATACATTCTTCTCAGCACATCACACTTATTCCATAATTGACCACGTAGTTGGAAGTAAAGCACTTCTTAGCAAATGTAAAAAACAGAAATTATTATAACAAGCTGTCTCTCAGACCACAGTACAATCAAACTAGAACTCAGGATTAAGAAACTCACTCAAAACTGCTCAACTGCATGGAAACGGAACAACCTTCTCCTGAATAACTACTGGGTACATAACAAAATGAAGGCAGGAGCAATAAAAATGTTCTTTGAAACCAATGAGAACAAAGAAACAACATACCAGAATCTCTGGGACACATTTAAAGCAGTGTGTAGAGGGAAATTTATAGCACTAAATGCCCACAAGAGAAGACAGGAAAGATCTAAAATTGACACCCGAACATGACAATCATTCCCTTTGAAAACTGGCATGGGGATGCCCTCTCTCACCACTCCTATTCAACATAGTGTTGGAAGTTCTGGCTAGGGCAATCAGGCAAGAGAAAGAAATAAAGGGTATTCAGTTAGGAAAAGAAGAAGTCAAATTGTCCCTGTTTGCAGATGACATGATTGTATATTTAGAAAACCCCATTGTCTCAGCCCATAATCTCCTTAAGCTGATAAGCAACTTCAGCAAAGTCTCAGGATACAAAATCAATGTGCAAAAAATCACAAGCTTTCTTATACATCAGTAACAGACAAACAGAGAGCCAAATCTTGAATGAACTCCCATTCACAATAGCTTCAAAGAGAATAAAACACCTAGGAATCCAACTTACAAGGGATGTAAAGGACCTCTTCAAGAAGAACTACAAAGCACTGCTCAGTGAAATAGAAGAGGACACAAACCAACGGAAGAACATACCATGCTCATGGATAGGAAGAATCAATATTGTGAAAATGGCCATACTGCCCAAGGTAATTTATAGATTAAATGCCATCCCCATCAAGCTACCAATGACTTTCTTCACAGAATTGGAAAAAACTGCTTTAAAGTTCATATGGAACCAAAAAAGACCCCGCATTGCCAAGACAATCCTAAGCAAAAAGAACAAAGCTGGAGGCATCACGCTACCTGACTTCAAACTATACTACAAGGCTACAGTAACCAAAACAGCATGATACTGGTACCAAAACAGTGATATAGACCAATGGAACAGAACAGAGCCCTCAGAAATAATACCACACATCTACAGCCATCTAATCTTTGACAAACCTGACAAAAACAAGAAATGGGGAAAGGATTCCCTATGTAATAAATGGTGCTGGGAAAATTGGCTAGCCATAAGTAGAAAGCTGAAACTGCATCCCTTCCTTACTCCTTATACGAAAATTAATTCAAGATGGATTAAAGACTTAAATGTTAGACCTAAAACCATAAAAAACCCTAGAAGAAAACCTAGGCAATACCATTCAGGACATAGGCATGGGCAAGGACTTCATGTCTAAAACACCAAAAGCAATGGCAACAAAAGCCAAAATTGACAAATGGGATCTAATTAAACTAAAGAGCTTCTGCACAGCAAAAGAAACTACCATCAGAGTGAACAGGCAACCTACAGAATGGGAGAAAATTTTTGCAATCTACTCATCTGACAAAGGGCTAATTTCCAGAATCTACAAAGAACTCAAACAAATATACAAGAAAAAAACAAACAACCCCATCAAAAAGTGGGCAAAGGATATGAACAGACATTTCTCAAAAGAAGACATTCATACAGCCAACAGACACATGAAAAAATGCTCATCATCACTCGCCATCAGAGAAATGCAAATCAAAACCACAATGAGATACCATCTCACACCAGTTAGAATGGCAATCATTAAAAAATCAGGAAACAACAGGTGTTGGAGAGGATGTGGAGAAATAGGAACACTTTTACACTGTTGGTGGGACTGTAAACTAGTTCAACCATTGTGGAAAACAGTGTGGCAATTCCTCAAGGATCTAGAACTAGAAATACCATTTGAGCCAGCTATCCCATTACTGGGGATATACCCAAAGGATTGTAAGTCATGCTGGTATAAAGACACATGCACACATACGTTTATTGCGGCACTATTCACAATAGCAAAGACTTGGAATCAACCCAAATGTCCATCAATGACAGACTGGATTAAGAAAATGTGGCACATACACACCATGGAATACTATGCAGCCATAAAAAAGAATGAGTTCGTGTCCTTTGTAGGGACATGGATGCAGCTGGAAACCATCATTCTCAGCAAACTATCGCAAGAACAGAAAACCAAATATCGCATGTTCTCGCTCATAGGTGGGAATTGAACAATGAGATCACTTGGACACAGGAAGGGGAGCATCACACACCGGGTCCTTTTGTGGGGAGGGGGGAGGGGGGAGGGATAGCATTAGGAGATATACCTAATGTAAATGACGAGTTAATGGGTGCAGCACACCAACATGGCACATGTATACATATGTAACAAACCTGCACGTTGTGCACATGTACCCTACAACTTAAAGTATAATAAAAAAATAAAAATAAAAGTAAAAGAACTAGAGAAGCAAGAGTAAACACATTCAAAATCTAGCAGAAGGCAAGAAATAACTAAGATCACAGCAGAAATGAAGGAGATAGAGACACAAAAATAAACCTTCAAAAAATCAGTGAATCCAGGAGCTGATTTTTGAAAAGATCAATAAAATTGATAGACCGCTAGCAAGACTACTAAAGAAGAAAAGAGAGAAGAATCAAATAGACACAATAAAAAATGATAAAGGGGATCACCACCGATCCCACAGAAATACAAACTACCGTCAGAGAATACTATAAACCCCTCTACACAAATAAACTAGAAAATCTAGAAGAAATACACCCTCCCCAGACTAAACCAGGAAGAAGCTGAATCCCTGAATACAGCAATAACAGGTTCTGAAATTGAGGCAATAATTAATAGCCTACCAACCAAAAAAAGTCCAAGACCAGATGGATTCACACCTGAATTCTACCACAGGTACAAAGAGGAGCTGGTACCATTCCTTCTGAAACTATTCCAATCAACAGAAAAAGAGGGAATCTTCCCTAACTCATTTTATGAGACCAACATCATCCTGATACCAAAGCCTGGCAGACACACAACAAAAAAAGAGAATTTTAGACCAATATCCCTGATGAACATCGATGCAAAAATCCTCAATAAAATACTGGCAAACCGAATCTGGCAACACATCATAAAGCTTATCCACCACAATCAAGTTGGCTTCATCCCTAGGATGCAAGGCTGGTTCAACATATGCAAATCAATAAACATAATCCATCCTATAAACAGAATGAAGTACAAAAACCACATGATTATCTCAATAGATGCAGAAAAGGCCTTCAACAAGATTCATCAGCCCTTCATGCTAAAAACTCTCAATAAACTAGGTATTGATGGGATGTATCTCAAAATAATAAGAGCTATTTATGACAAACCCACAGCCAATATCATACTGAATGGGCAAAAACTGGAAGCCCTCCCTTTGAAAACTGGCACAAGACAGGATGCCCTCTCTCACCACTCCTATTCAACATAGTGTTGGAAGTTCTGGCTAGGGCAATCAGGCAAGAGAAAGAAATAAAAGGTATTCAATTAGGAAAAGAGGAAGTCAAATTGTCCCTGTTTGCAGATGACATGATTGTATATTTAGAAAACCCCATCGTCTCAGCCCAAAATCTCCTTAAGCTGATAAGCAACTTCAGCAGTCTCAGGATACAAAATCAGTGTGCAAAAATCACAAACATTCCTATACACCAATAACAGACAAACAGAGACCCAAATCATGAGTGAACTCCCATTCACAGTTGCTACAAAGAGAATAAAAGACCTAGGAATCCAACTTAAAAGGATGTGAAGGACCTGTTCAAGAACTACAAACCACTGCTCAGTGAAATAAAAGAGGACACAAACAAATGGAAGAACATTCCATGCTCATGGATAGGAAGAATCAATATTGTGAACATGGCTATATTGCCCAAGGTAATGTATATTTACCCATATACCCAAAGGAATATAAATCATGCCGCCATAAAGACACATGCACACGTATGTTTATTGCGGCACTATTCACAATAGCAAAGACTTGGAACCAACCCAAATATCCATCAATGATAGACTGGATTAAGAAAATGTGGCACATATACACCATGGAATACTATGCAGCCATAAAATAGGATGAATTCATGTCCTTTGTTGGGACATGGATGCAGCTGGAAACCATCATTATGAGCAAACTATCACAAGGACAGAAAACTAAACACTGCATGTTCTCACTCATAGGTGAGAGTTGAACAATGAGAACACTTGCACACAGGGTGGGCAACATCACACACTGGGACCTGTCGTGGGTTGTGGTGCCAGGGGAGGGATAGCATTAGGAGATATACCTAATGTAAATGACAAGTTAACGGGTGCAGCACACCAACATGGCACATGTATACCTATGTAACAAACCTGCTTGTTGTGCACATGTACCCTAGAACTTAATGTATAATAATAAAAGAAAAATACAAAAATTAAAAAATTAAAAAGTGCAGGTTTGTTACATATGTATACATGTATACATTCCTTATAATTAACAACCCTGACATGAAGATCAAACGTATGAAACGGCTGCTTTTTTTTTTTTTCCCCCCACATTCAGGTAATTAAAGTGTAGAAAAATCTCTGCCCCAGAAGGTCTGAATATAATTCACATGAATGGAAAATGGCAAAAGTGGTTAGTTTCTTGAGTAGCATCTTAACTGAAACATACTAAAATGGCATAATTTTGCTTCAGTAATCAGTAGTTGAAAGATCTCGTGCTTTACTTCTTAGGATATGGGTTTAATTATTTCTGGAGCTAAATGATTTGAGACACTTGTAAAGATTGGCCCATATCTGACAATAATAGTAGTAATTGGTTCAACCCTAAGAAAATTGCCTCCAAACAATAACAATTACAAATAACTTATTTCGTATGTAAATATATAGTATATATAAACGTTAATGGCATGGATTCAGAAGTCATCCTGCTTGAATTCATATCTCTTTCACTTTCTGGATGAACCCCAGTTATCTCTTCAGTGGAATGAGGGAACTTCATAAGGTTTTTATGTATATTAAATGAAATAATATATATAAAGTGCATAAGCATAGCACCTGGAAAATAGTAAGCTGTGTCTACTACTGTTAATCCAGCTACTTCCCTGCAAGGCATATTCTTATCTTTCTGACATACAAAGTTTTTAAGACAGAGTAGAAAATCTCAAAAAGCAAGCTGTTGATTAAAATATAATGGCATTTGCAGTTTATAAACTGCATACTTATTAAATAAGCTGACTAGGCTTGTGTTTCCAGTGTGATCCTAAGGAGAGGAACACATGGCCTTAAGAGGAGATAAACAAAACTAGGATTACTTCTAGACCTATGTTTTGACAGCTAGAAAGTTTATCTTTGAAGGCTGTCTGGTTGACGTTGCATGTTGGCTAAGACATTCCTTACAAATGTTGCAGTCATATAAAAAGAGAAACTGTGTGCTATTTTTTTTGTTTGTTTGTTTCCTGCTTGTACAGTGGGGAAGCACCCTGCCATAACTACATCAGGTGGGTTAAACTAATAAACAAATAGGCAGAGTGGCAGTGATAATGTTCTTTTGAAGATGTTGAAGTACTATTTGTTGCAGCTTCACTTAGTCATAACACATAGGCATCACTGCTGGTCTCCCAGAAAAATGGATGCATCTGTAATAAGCTATATAAACGGATGAAGTCTTTTAAAGATTTTTAAGATTTACTGTTTTTTTTAAGCCTATTTAATGAAACAGATTGCACACAATCCACACCTGAGCACCATACTGCTTACCTTGTGGCCATACCTCAAATTGTTTCTTAGCTTCTTTTCTGAAAAATGATTACCAACAATAATAATAAATTCCAGAAAAATAAGCATCAAAATACTTTCCTCTAACCCCCGCAAATGTAGCCAGTATAAAAACTCCCAGTGTGCATATTTACCTTCCTGTACTGTTAAAGAAAACACAGTTGTGCTTCATTATCAAAAGTTGATTCTGGTAGATAGCAGAAGAGAATGTGAAATATGCGAAAATGTTTTCTTAGGATAGAATGAATTGGCTAACATGGGAGTTCTTTTTTTAATGAGATAGTAACATAAGAAAATGTTTGGTCATGTACACAGATTTGGAAACCTTCACCGCACAGCTGTGTTATCAAATTAGGCATACTTCCTTGACCTAGGCGGTATTTTTTTTTTTTTTACTAATATGAAGAATGAAAAATTTTTATTACTGTGACTTATCCTATCAAATTTTGACTATAAATTTCATTGAAATTATCATTATAATATCTAGGAAAAGTTTCACCTAGCAGGTAATAATTGTTCTCCAAAGGGAAGAGAGGAAAACCAGTCTCATCAACTAAGTATTAGTTGTGATAAAGTCTTTGGTCTTCTTATATTTTTATAAGGCAATGATGCATTCAGTGTACATATTAGAACTTCCTTATTGTTTTGGTCCATTCCCATTATTTCGGAGTGCATTTTAATTCTCAATTTGTTATTGATATAGATCAACCAAATATTACCCTGTGGTTGCTTATATATTTTTAGAGTTTCCCTTACATGCAGTTTTGCTTAACATGGGTCACAGTAAAGGATCATTTATAAAAGTAATGGATTGTTTCCTGTTTCTGCCAGCTGATTTGATCAATCTAAAGTTGCTTATGTACTATGAGTTACATAACCAGTATGGAATCTGTGTGGTACATTCTCATTTTAGTTGAGTGTTAACTGAATTAGCCATTTATATCCTTTAAATCATTGAGGACATTTTAATAAACACTTGAACTGCTCTGTTCTTCATGTACCCTGCTCCAGCAATATGGTTCACCTGGCTCTTACTCAAACACACCACATTAGCTTTCTATGGCCTCTACACATGCTCTTCCCTCGCTACAAAATTTATTTTTCTGATCATCTCTTAGCTTACTCCCTAACTGCCTTTGCACAAATGTCACCTTTCATCAAAGCCTTTCCTAAACACCCTATTTAAAGCTATCCCACCACCCCTCGCAGTTTCTAGTCCTCTTTTATTATTTTATCTGCCCCCTCATAGGACTTGTGACTTACTACCATTATACATATCTGATTCAATTATTATTTATTGCTTAAATTGTTATAATCATTATAAATCACTTATGGCTAATTAATATACATATTATGCTCAGTCATTTACTTGATTAGTTGTTAGCCTCAATTATATTTTATTTTTAATATGTATTTTTAATTGACAAATAGAAAGTGTATAGATTGGTACAATATGGTGTTCGGAAATAAGCATATATTGTGGAATGACTAAATCAAGCTAAGTGACTTATGCAGTACCTTACATGCTTATCTTTTTTTGTGGTAAGAACACTTAAAATCTATTCTACTATCTTAGCAATTTAAAAATGGGCAAAGGACTTGAATAGACATTTCTTCAAAAAAAAATACAAATGACCAACAGGTATATGAAAAGGTGCTCAACATCACTAATTATCAGAGAAATGCAAATCAGAACCACAATGATGTATCACCTAACACCTGTAAGGATGTCTATTAGAAAAACAAAATATAACAAGTGTTGACAAGGATATGGAGAAATAGAAATCTTTGTACACCTTGTATACTGTTGCAAGAGCATTGGTAGAACTACTTTGGAAAACTCTCTGTAATTATCTACTAAAGATGAATATATGCCTACTATATGACCCAGTATTTCTACTTTGAAGTGATGTAGCCAACAGAAAACATGCATACATGCACCAAAAGACATATACAAAAATGTTAATAGGACTTCTGGTTTCCAGTTCCACATGTAGGGAGCTTAGAAGTTGCTCTTCCAACTCTAATAAGTAAAAAGCTGAGCATACTGATAAATCAACCTTATTGGACCCAGGATAGGGGAGGACACAGGGAAACCCACTGTCCCCAAAAGACTAGAGAGACAGACTGGCAAATACCGAGAGCCACAAGTTACTAGAGCATGCAGTCACAAATAGAAACCCCCACAGGAAGCAGTGCCTTGGTAGAAAAACCTGAGCTGTAATTGATGAATTATAGGAGGTTCAGTATGAACAACTCTGAAAGTTTAAAACTCCAGGGGGACCCACTCATGGGGAAACCCTACTATTTTGTTAGACTTACCTACATGAGCTAAATTAGATTCTTCAAGTAAATATTGCAGAAAAATCCCTATGTGCTTCTGGCAGGGGGGGGGATGAAATGAACCATTTTGAAATATGCCAGAGCACTGTGCTCTTCTTAACAAGGTCTGCCCCCAGGAGAAATTAGTTAGCTAAATCCTGACCTGCTGGGGTATTATTAGAGCCTGACCCAAGGGAAGGGAAATACCTAACTCTTGTCAGCTCTAACCTTCTGCATCAGAGAAGGGAAATACTAAACTCCAGACAACTCTAGCCATCCTGTCCTGCCAAAGAGGGGAGAAGAATACTGAGGAAACACTTAGAAGTTTGTAGACCAGAGGCATATGCTTACTAAAAGACTGAGACTTAATCATAGGATGATGGAATGTCTCTCCTCCCCTTTCCCCCACCTAACTACTGCATTACTAAAACCTGATTTACAGAAGTTCCTTTTACCTGGTACATCATGTCCAACTACCAAGAAAAAATTACTAGGCATACCAAAAGGCAAAAAAAAAAAAAAAAAAATGAAAGAAAGAAAAGAAAAACAATCTGAGGAGAATAGAGCAAGCTTCAGACCCAGACAGGTAGGGATTCTGGAATTATCAGATGAGGAATTTAAGTCCACTATGATTAATATACTAATGGCTATAACAGATAAAGAAGGCATCATTCAAGAATAGGTAGACAATGTAAGAAGAGAGATGGAAATCCTAAGGAGAAAGCAAAGAGAAATACTAGAGAGTAAAAACACTGTAAAATAAAGAATGCCTTTGATAGGCTTATCAGTAGATTGAAAGTGGCTGCAGAAAGAGTCTCTGAGCCTAAGAATATCTCAACATAAACCCCCAAAACTGAAAAGCAAAGAAAAAGGCTGGGAAAAGAAAAAAAAAAAAAAAAGAATATGGACTGCGGGACAACTACAAAAGGTGAAACATATGCGTAAGGGGAATACTAGATGGAAAAGAAAGAGAGAAAGAAACAAGAAATATTTCAAACATTAATGACAGAGATATTTCTTAAATTAATGTCAAATATCAAATTTCAGATCCAGGAGACTCAGAAAGAAAATAATAGGGGCTTGAAACTCAGATCTTCATAAAGAAAAGAAGAGCATCAAAGAGGAAATAAACAAAGATAAAAATGTTTATTTTTCTTATTCTTAATTTATCTAACTGATAAGTTTGTTCAAAATAATAATAGCAACAGTGCTTTCGATTATGTATGTTTATATGTTATATATATGCCTACATATAAGTGAAATGAATGCAACAACACAAAGAGCAGGAGGGAAGACTTAGGATTATATTGTTTTTGTAAGATACACTACTTGTAAAGTGGTGTAGTGTTATTTAAAAGTGAACTTGGACTAGTTGTAAATGGATATTGCAAACCCTAGGGCAATCACTGGAAGTTTGTTTTTGTTTTTGTTTTTGTTTTTTAAGTATAACTGACATGCCAAGAAAGGAGAGAAAATTGAATCATATAAAATGCTCAGTTAAAACCACAAAAGGCAGAAAATATGTGGAAGGTGAAAATAGGAACAAGAACAACAGAGAAAATAATGACAAATATAGTTGATATTAATTTAACTACCAATAATCACTTTAAACATCAGTGGTCTAAATGCACCAAATAGACCTGGCGTGGTGGCTCCCACCTATAATCCCAGCACTTTGGGAGGCTGAGGAAGGAAGATCACTTGGGCCCAGGAGTTCAAGACCAGCCTGCGCAACATAGGGAGAGAGACCATCTCTACAAAAAATTTGAAAAATTAGCCAGGCATGGTGGTGTGTGCCTGTAGTCCCAGCTACTCAGAAGGCTGAGGTGGGAGGATCTCCTCGAGCCTGGGAGGTCAAGGCTGCAGTGACAGAGTGAGATCCTGTCTCAAAAAAAAAAAAAAGAAAAGAAAAAGAAAAGAAAAGCACTAATTAAAAGATTGTTAGAGTGGATCAAAAAAACAAGATTCAACTATATGTTGTTTAGAAGAAGCCCACTTTAAATATAAAGATACATGTAGATGAAAAGTAAATGGATGGAGAAAAATATACCAAGCTAACACTAATCAAAAGAAAACAGGAGTAGCTACATTTCAGACAAGGCAGACTTTCAAAGCAAAGAAAGTTATCCAGGATAAAAAAGGTCATTACATAATGATAAAGAGGTCAGTCCTCCAAGAAGACATAACAGTCCTTTACATGCATGTGCCTAGCAGCAAAGCATAAAACTATGTGAGGCAAAAACTGATAGAACTATGAGCATAAATACATGCATCCACTATCATAGTTGGAGATTTTAACACCCCTTTATCAGAAATGGACAGATCCAGCAGGCAGTAAATGGGTAAAGACATAGTTGAATCCAACAACACCATCAATCAACTTGTATAATTGACATCTATAGACTACTTCATCCAACGAGAGCAGAATACACATTCTTCTCAAGATCACATGGAACATTCACCAAGATAGACCACATTATGGTCCGTCAAGCACACATGAACAAATTTAGAATAGAAATTATATAATGCCTGCTCTCAGACCACAGTGGAATTTAGAAACCAATAAAGGAAAGATAACTGGAAAGTCCCAAAATACATGGAGATTAAACATGGATTAGAAAAGAAATTTCAAGATAAATTAAGAAATAATTTTGAACTAAATGAAAATGAAAACAGAACTTATCAAAATTTATGAGATGCTGCAATGAGCCAGGATCATGCCATAAAATAAAATTAATATATCAGAGATGCATGTACTCCATGTCCATTGGAACACCCTTCACAATAGCAAAGTTAACAGGATCAACCTAAGTGTCCATCAGCAGATGAATGGATAAAGAAAATGTGTGTGTGCACAATGGAATACTGCTCAGCCTTAAAAAGAAGTTTTGTCATGTGCAACAGTGTAGATGGAGCTGGAGAATATTATGTTAAGTGAAATAAACCAGACACAGGAAGACAAATACCACATGTCCTCACTTATATGTGGAATCTGAAACAATAGAACTTACAGAGCAGGGAGTAGAATGGTGCTTACTAGAGTCTGGGGTGGTGGGCAGTGGGAGAAGGAGGAGGGGATGGTCAGAGGGTACAAAGCCTCAATTAGGAGGAATACAGTTTTTTCCTTTGGGACATATTGCACAGCATAGTAAGTATAGCAAAAACAGTCTTTAAAATGATACTGGAACAACTGAACATCCACGTGCAAGAAAATGAATCTAGACAGAGACCTTATACTTATCACAAAAACTAACTCAAAATGGATTATAGATCTAAATATGAAACACAACTATAAAGTGACTAGAAGATAACATAGGAGAAAACCTAGATGACCTTGGATATGATGACTTTTTAGATACAAACCAAAGGTACAATCAATGAAAGAAATAACAGATAAGCTGAACTTCATTAAAATTAAAAGCTTCTACAGAAAGCAGGGTCAAGAGAATAAAAAGATAAGTCATAGACTGAGAGAAAATATTTGAAAAGACACATCTGATAAAAGACAAATCCAAAATATACAAGGAACTCAGAAAACTCAAAATAAGAAAAATATAAAACCTATTTAAAAATGGGTCAAAAACCTTAACAGACACCTCACCAAAGAAGATATACAGATGACAAATAAACATGAGAAGATGTTCCACATCATATGGCATCAAGGAAATGTAAATTAAAAAGACAATGAGATAACGCCATACCTGTTAGAATGGCCAAAATTCAGAACACTGACAATAAATACTGAAAAGGATATAGAAACAGCAGGATATGGAGCACCTCTCATTCATTACTGGTGGGAATCAAAATAGTCCAACCACCTGGAAGACAATTTGGTGATTTCACACAAAACTAAACATATTCTTACCATGTGTTCCAGCAATTGTGCTCTTAGATATCTACCCAAAGAAGTTGAAAACTTAGTGCACACGGACATTTTTAGCAGCTTTATTCATAATTGCCAAGACTTACAAGCAACCAGTATTTCCTTCAGTAGGTGAATGAATAAATACACTATGGTACATTCAGATGATAGAATATTTTTTAGCATTTCTTTTTAGAAATGAGGGGGCCTGGATTTGGTGGGTCATGTGTGTAATCCCAGCACTTTGGGAGGCCAAGGCAGGGGGATTATTTGATCCCAGGAGTTCAAGACCAGCCTGGGCAACATAGGGAGACCCTGTCTCTATAAAAATACAAAAAATGAACCAGGCGTGGGCACACCTGTAGTCCCAGTTACTTGGGAGGCCGAGGTGGGAGGATCACTTGCACTCAGGACGTCAAGGTTGCAGTGAGCTGTGATTTTGCCTAGTTATGGGGTGAGAAGGTGGTGAGTGGTGGTTCTTCTCAGTCTGAACAGATCTCTAGTCATTCTAAAACCCAGTCATTTGTCAATACTGTACAGAAGAAACAATAAGTAATGGACCTATCCCTTAAGAAAAACTCTCATCAAAGCATGCTTCTTTATTGTAGGTAATTCGCGCCTTTCTGCTGTTTCCAACAATTGAACGAATGTCTGAGTCACCCAATGGCAGAATTGCCACTCCACTTTTGTGCCAGTTTCGATATGTTCTCTATGTTACTGGCTACTTATTATTGAAACTGTGTCCTGAGAAAATCAAGTCCTTGCTAATCAGAAGGTGCCTTCAATTAATGAACCTGGAGAATGAATTTTCGCCATTGAATGTATTAGAACCATTCTGCCTTGGTAAGCACAGATTTTAAAATGTATATGTTTATTCTTGTATTGCAAAGTGTTTACACAATACTCTCTGACAGTGGACAAATATCAAGCAAGGAATTATTTACTAGTTTTTTATTTTTCTCTTCCGAAAGTTTAAAACTAGAAATAAATAAAATTAGAAATAGAATGAGGGAATTTTTACATGAGAAATTAGACAGAAAAGCCTCATCGTTTTAATTTTATCATACGTTTCTGATTCTTCACTCTAGCTGCAGGATGGTGAGAAACACTTCTTCTGCACATAGTACATAGTATATACGGAGTCCCTACAGGAATCCTGGGTATGCCTGTTAGCTCAGTGGGAGTACTTTACAAAAAACAGCAGAAGGACACAAAGCCTAATTCTCTTATAGAGTTAACAGGTTGTTTTTATTTTCCTTGTTTAAATGTTTTGGGAGAATTTAAATCATAGAAGTAATAAATAGTTGTCATGGTAATGTATTTTAATACTGGGTGCTTTGCTGATTGTATTTTATGAATATGCTAGGAAATGTTTTTGTGACTACTTTTTGGCTTCAAAAGTTGTTTTAAAATATAATTTATCGTTTTAGATCATACTATTTTATACTATATTTATAAATGACTTTCATAATAAAGTAGTCCTAGTTTCTTAATCTATAAGGTGGGGATAACAATACCCCATACTTCAAATGTTATTCTAGTGTTAAATGTGATAAAATATGCAAAGCTTCTATCTGGTATTTTATTTATAACAGACCTCCAATGAATGATGTAACAATTAGTTGCAGCAGTAGCTAATGGCACTTTCTAAGCTTTTACCTGTGATCCTCAAAAGAACTAATAAGGTTTAGTATTGCTATTGTCCCCCTTTTAAATGAAGCAACTGAGGTACAAAGTGGTTACATGATTGCCCAAAGTTATACAACTAGTATGTAGTGTTGAAGCCCAGGCATTCTGCCGCTGTATTGCATTTCCTTTCACCATAGCTGCTGCTGTTGCCCTAGTTAATGATAACAGCAGGCCTCCTGAATAAAGTTTTCCATGCTCAGCTGTATTAAGAATGCCATAAGGTCACATGCCTAATGAACTAGAAACAAGGTAACAGCCCTGCCTGTTCAGTTGTACAGCTGCAGTTCATATGGGAGGTATTTTTCTAAATATGTAACAAGAAGCAGTCCTCACAAATACAAAATTCAGTATATTTATCCTATTGATAGATTTTTTCCCCCTTCCATTTTCCCCCCAATTTCCACTCCTTAATATAGCCTTAGCATAGTGGTTAAAAAAGATGAGATAGGAAGAGGGGAAGCAAGGGCTAAGGACAGTCATGGAAATTGCCAGAGGTTGAAGTTGGAAATATCCCTTAAAGACCTTTTGGTCCATCTCCTCATCTCTCCACCATATTGTTACAGGAAAGGGGTCCCGATCCACACCCTAAGAGAGGGTTCTTGGATCTCATGCAAGAAAGAATTCAGGGTGAGTCTGCAGTGCAAAGCAAAAGCAAGTTTATTAAGTGAGTAAAGTGGTGAAAGAATAGCTCCTCCATAGACAGAGTAGGATACTCCTGAAAATAAGAGGAGGGATGTACCCACCTCAGGTACAATGCTTGTATATATAGGGAGATGTGTTCTGCTACAAGTTTGTGATAAAGGATTAATTTTCTTAATTACTATATTTTGCAAGAATCGATATTATTATTATTATTATTATTTCGAGATGGAGTCTCACTCTGTCACCCAGGCTGGAGTGCAGTGGCATGATCTCGGCTTACTGCAACCTCCACTTGCCAGGTTCAAGTGATTCTCCTGCCTCAGCCTCCCGAGTAGCTAGGACTACAGGCAAGCACCACTGTGCCCAGCTAATTTTTGTATTTTTTTTAGAGACAGAGTTTCACCATGCTGGCCAGGCCGGTCTCAAACTCCTGACTGTCTTGTTTTTCTAAGACCAGCCGAGCGGGCGCAAAAGAACCAGCGGGTAGGCAAGTGTAACAGCAAAACTGCACGTTTATTTTGGTAACCTAAGGTGTGCGGGAGAAGTCTGTCGGCCTCCGGGGAAGGAGGCCGGCAGAGTCCCCCCGTGGGGCTCTCGGACGGACTTCCCACAGTCCCGACATCCCGACAGGAGTCGGGCTGCAAGAAGGCCGCGTGGCTCAATGGCGGAGAGCGGCTTTTCTAGGAGTGGGAGGGCAATAGGTGGGGCATGGGCGTGTCAGGGGCGTTCTGCAGGTGCGACCAGGTAAATCTTGGTCTCTTCAGATTGACGTCACCTGGCGCATGCCCAGTTGGTCTGCACCCTCCCTGGGCGCCGGCTGCATTTTCGCGCGCGCGGGAAGAGTTGGTGGTTAAGAAGAACCCGGAAGTGCACCATCTTGCCTCCGTTCGTCCAAACAGTCCAACCTTTTATTGATAATAGTGATAAAGGGGCGCCGTGGTCTGTCTGGCTACTTCCTGCTGTTAAGGGGAGTCGTTAAGGTCAGGGCCCATGGTTGGTATTTGGACGCACGGATGAAAAATAAAATAAGGCACAGTATTAGTATAGGAATGAGGAATGGAAGCATTTGTTGGAATATGGGCAAAACCCAGAAGGATAGTCCTGGCAAGGTTGGGGAGTATGAGATAGTTAAGAAAATTTAGTAAGTTTGAGGCGAGTGGGGGAAAGCCAAACTGATTTCCACTGATTGCTTTCAGTAGGGGCCCTTTTTAGTTGGGAATGAGGAATGAGTGCGCAAAGTACTTGTTGGCCAGGCAGCAATTAAGGATTGGAGTTTTTCGTGGAGTGGATGGCTTTCCACTTACTCCTACTACAGAGATATTGGATGGAAGGCTAGGTCCAGAGAAGGACGGCAAAACAGAATAGGTAGCCTCGCTGTTGATTAAAAAATTGTCTTACCAGCTACCAGGAGAGTTACCCGCGGCTCAGCGAGGGTGATGGGGGTCCCCGAGTCTCGGCACCTTCAGTTGTCATCGTCCAGATGTAGGAGCTGGAAGGAGCTCCCAGGATCCTGGGAAAGGGGGTCACGTAGAGGCGCGGCACCTGTTCTCAGGGTGGGGCAATCAGACTTCCAGTTTCTTCCCTGCTGGCAAGCAGGGCAGGGGGTTGCTGGTGGATGAGGGTTAGGACATTCACTGGCCTAATGTCCCGATGCCTTGCACTTATAGCAAGGCTGCGTTGGGGCTCGGGGACCTTGCGGACACCTGTTGGCATAGTGTCCTGCCTTGCCGCACTTATAGCAGGCAGGCTCCTTTTGTAGCTTTGGAGTCTGTGGGGTATGTGCTCTCTGGCCTGGGGTTATGACTGGGCTGTAAAGCCGAAAGCCGCTGCTAGGAGCTGTAACTCCTATTCAAGGCAAGCCTGCCATCTCCTCTCTGGAGTTATAGACCTTAAGGGCTAATTTAACTAGGTCTTGTATTGGTGTCTGAGGACCATCCTCTACCTTTTGAAGGTTTTACGAATGCCAGGAGCTGATTGAGAAATGAAATAAGACGCCAAAATGGTGGCCCCTGTGGGGGAGGCCGGATCTAACCGGGTATACTGGGTTAGAACCTCAGTCAGTTTAGGGTAGAGGTTAGGATAACCTGGAGGTCATGCCAAGTTAAGTCATAGGCCTGACAAAGGTGTCTAAATTCCTTTATGTATATGGTAGGATTAGCTGAGAAATCACCTAAACGCTTCTCAATTTTGGAAAGATCGGCCAATGAAAAAGGGACATGTACTCTGACTACCCCCTCCGCCCCAGCCACCTCTCGCAAAGGCGCTAACACTGTAGGAGGGTGTGGGGCAGAGATAGGGGACTCAAGACAGCCAGTTGGGGGCCCCGAAGGAGGCACGGGACCGAGTGGATTACTAGTAGATGAGGAGGAGGATGGAGGAGTCTGGGCAAGAAGGGAGGGGGTGGAGAGAAGGAGTATAGGGATGAGAGCCCAAGGCCCAAAAGCCTTGTATGTAAATTAATTTCGGACCACTTGCCTAGCCGCTGGCAGAAATTGCTGAGATCGATCACGCCACAGTGGAAAGGAAAATTAACCGCTTCCTCCTAAGTTCTTGTTCAAGCTGTAAGGTTTTTAAATTGGCTAGGAGGCACCCTAAGGGGGTGCTCTTTGGAAATTTGGACTGGGGGGGTTTCCCATTTGTTTCCTCTTTACCGACACACAATGGACACAATGGAAATGGAAGTGGATCTCTGCCTGGCTTCAAAGCGTCCTTTGGAACCAGCAGAGACAGACTGGAGGCTCATGGAGCCAAAGTGGAGAGTACCTTCAGGCGGACGTCTCCGTCCTGCAAGGCTCTCCCAAGCCACTTGGTGGCTCAAAATGGACCTCGGACCTGCGCAGGATTTTGGCCGAGGGTGGTAAAGAGGAGACAAGGGCACTTACCCCAGAGAGGCCGTGAGAGTGAGCGAAGCGGGTCTCAGGTCCTGGTCCGTCCGCGGCGTGGAACGAGGAGGAGGAGGCTCCCCGGACCCTGGGGGCCCTGAGGAGGGGTCTCCTCCCGGGTTTGGCACCACCTGTCTTGTTTTTCTAAGACCACCAGAGCGAGCAAAAGAACCAGCAAGTAGGCAAAGGTCAGGCGCAAAACTGCAAGTTTATTTTAGTAACCCAAGGTGTGGAGAAGAAGTCTGTCGGCCTCCGGCAAAGAAGGCCGGCAGAGTTCCCCTCCCCCAAGCTCTCGGACGGAGTTCCGACAGTTCCGACAGCAATGAGAAACTGGGAAGTCCGCCGGGCTGTGAGAAGGCTGCGTGGCTCAATGGCGGAGAGCGGCTTTTCTAGGAGTGGGAGGGCAATAGGTGGGGCATGGGCGTGTCAGGGGCGTTCCACAGGTGCGACCAGGTAAATCTTGGTCTCTTCAGATTGACGTCACCTGACACATGCCCAGTTGGTCTGCACCCTCCCTGGGCGCCGGCTGCATTTTCGCGCGCGCGGGAAGAGTTGGTGGTTAAGAAGAACCCGGAAGTGCACCATCTTGCCTCCGTTCGTCCAAACACTGACCTCGTGATCCACCCATCTCAGCCTCCCAAAGTGCTGGGATTACAGGCGTGAGCCACCGCACCCAGCCCAAGAATCGATATTACTATCTTTGAAGCAAAATTAGGAATGCCTTTGTTCTCCAGATATCAGGATATCTGGACATTCCCAAGTCTGAGTCTGTTTTAGTAAACATTATTAATTTGTTCCCTTAACTTTAAACATCTAGAGGCTCGGAATGCCTTACTTTCTGAGAATACAGTCCAGCAAGTTTCAGCCTCATTTTCCTACCCCACACTCAAAATGAAGTCTCTCTGGTTCAAAGGCCTCTGACAATATTATGGAACAGATGCCTACTGGTGAAAATGATACTGACAAGAAGTCAGAAACCCTCAACTCTCATTTTGGTTCTGTCCTAGAGTCACTCTGTGGCTTCCTTTTAATTACTTCCCCTCATTGATTTTCAGATGTTGATTACATCAAGAGTTAGAGCCAGTCTACCTTTGGAAATTACTTGAGACCCAATGGAATCAACATTTGAAATTCTGGCAAATATATGTAAAATTCTCCACATATACTTTGATAAGATCATTTTACTTCTCTTTACAGGTTTGTTTGTCCCTCCTAGCCCCTTGTTGCTCTTTGCCATTTTCTTTTTGTGTTGTAGAATGGATTTTATAAAGCATTCTTTAGTTACAGATTCCATTTTCCTCCTGGGATTTCTGCTTCCAGGAAGATAGAGTAAATGGACTTTCCACTATTTCTCCTGCTAAGTACAAAAAACCCTGGATATTATCTATAAAACAACATTAAGAAGACTATACAAGGTAGAGAATAGAAAGCAGGCTATGTAGGGACTTCGGGACCCAAGCAATAAACACAGTGGTGAGTTCCCTAGGTTTTCTTTTTATCACATATATCCTAGGTGTGGAGCCAGCAACCCAGAAACACCAAAGGTAGAGACTTTTAAAGGCCCCAACAAAAGCCTATTGTCTCTAGCCCAAAGACCAGGAAAGGAGCAGTGTTTCATAGAGTATGAAAAAATAGTCTTCTCCCTACCTTGTATACAAAAGACAGATTAACAAAAAATATATATAAATTTATTAACATTATATTTCATATGTACATGGGAGATACCCAGAGAAATGAATAAATCTCAAAGAGGTGGCTTCTGAGTTCAGACTTAAATACTAAATACTTCCAACTAAAACAAAGAAAAGAAGTCAGTAATGGGAGGTAACCAAGAAAAGCACTATATACAAGACAAAAGTTTCTTATGCAGATTTAGGTTGGTGCCCTTTGCATTGATAATAGAATCCCTGGTGATTTAGAGTCATCCTTCATGGTACAGAGAGGAAAACACCCATTCAAATGGAAATGTCCTTTATAGATGTGAATTTCCCTTTAAGAAGGGAACTTCTCCATTTTTAGAGCTTCTCCTGTGTCTCCAGTTTCTCAAAATACTCAGTTTAAAATAATCTTTTTGCCCAAGAGGCATCTTTAGGGATGGTATATTTTGGGTCCCCTACAGTCATTTTGCGGCAGTATATTCTGGTCTTCAGTACTTTCTTTCTTTATTATTATTATATATTTTTTGAGACAGAGTCTCACTCTGCCACCCAGGCTGGGGTGCAGTGGCTCAATCTCGGCTCACTGCAACCTCCGCCTCCTGGGTTCAAGCAGTTCTCCTGCCTCAGCCTCCCAAGTAGCTGGAACTACAGGTGCCCGCCACAACTCCCAGCAAATTTTTGTATTTTTAGTAGAGAGGGGGTTTCACCATATTGGCCAGGCTGGTCTCAAACTCCTAACCTCAGGTGATCCACCCACCTTGCCCTTCCAAAATGCTGGGATTATAGGCACGAGTCACTGCAACTGGCCTCTGGTCTTTAATACTTTCTAAAAGAAACCTTTAGACAGTAACTGCTCTACTCTACTCCAGCCATCTCCAGCCATGCTTGCAGAGATTGAGTGGACTTTACCCTCTCCCCAGCAGTAATGAAGCACCCCCTCTCTTTCCCTGCTCTCAGGTACTGTCCCAGAAGAGGCTGAGTAGAGAGCGAAGACTTTAATCACTGCCCTGCAGTAATGGGTCTACCATCGCCACTACCCCCATGTTATCAGTAAGGGTCATGTGGGAGAAGTAGCAAGGGACTCCCACTTGTCCCAGCCAAGATGGTAACAGTGGAAGCCTAGTACAGAGTCAGAATTGCTTTCCCTACCCAGCAGCTATAAGGAGCCCCTTCACCCCTTGGGTGTCAACGTAGCAGGACGAGCCTCAGACAAAACTCCTCAGACACTGAGTTAAAGAAGGAGGGTGTTTATTCCGCCAGCGGCATCGGCAAGACTCCTGTTTCAAGAGCCGAGCTCCCCGAGTGAGCAATTCCTGTCCATTTTAAGAGCTCACAGCTCTAAGGGGGTGAGCATGAGAGGGTCGTGATCGATTGAGCAAGCAGGGGGTACGTGACTGGGGGCTGCATGTACCGGTAATTAGATCGGAACAAAACAGGATAGGGATTTTCACAGTGCTTTTCTATACAATGTCTGTAATCTATAGATAACAACCGATTAGGTCAGGGGTCGATCTTTAACTACCAGGCCTAGGGTGTGGGACTGGGCTGTCTGCTTGTGGATTTCATTTCTGCCTTTTAGTTTTTACTTTTTCTTTCTTTGGAGGCAGAAATTGGGCCTAAGACAATATGAGGGATGGTCTCCTCCTTTACTCCCCGCCTTTGAGACTCTCACTCAATAGTGGGAGTTCTCACTTTCATTTTTACTACGTATGTCTTCCTGTAAGACATCGATAGTGATTCATATAGTACACTTGTGCTGAAGCATTTTGGTGAACTAAGGTAGCAATGAAGCTTTTTATCGTTTGAAGAAGTACAGATAGCAAACAAGGGAGCAGTAAGCAGGTTCCTATTACTATTATAACTCTTATTATAAAAGTTTTAAATCCTCCTAGCACTGGGAACCATTTTCTAAACATGACCCCAGGATCAAATCCATGCCACACTTGCATGGGCACATGTGCCAATTTTGTCATATCTCTAACTATGTCTTCAACTACTTGCCCTTGATTATCTATGTGTAGGCAGCAATGAGTAAGGTTAAATTTCTACAGACCTCTCCTTCAGCTGCTAGCAAGTAGTCAAGAGCTAATCTATTTTGATAGATAGCATTTCTCATGTGATCTTCTTGCCAGGCCAGAATAGTCAAGGCTCTGCCAGTTTTATTAGTGATTATTTTTAAGACAGCTTGTAACCATATGATTTGGTTGATCATGTAAATGGGGGTCTGGTATCCTCACGAGCCGTCTTGTGCCTAAGTAGCAGGCCTATAATATTGTATGCTTCTCTCAGAGGGCCATTTATCATTTTTTCAATTTCCTATAGCTATGCTTCTCTTTTCGTGGGAAGCATAGACAGGGAAGCCTAGGAGTTTGCCTGTTTTTATGGGCAGTAGGAAGAAAGATGGTTTAATAGTGTCAATAACACAACTACCTGCCTACTGGTCAGGTAATTTGGCATAAGCTCTATGCCTACATATCTAGTATAATCTAGTGGGGGCTGTCCAGTCCTGGTGGGACTCCGGGTGGGTCCACACAGTTTGCAACTTTGGGAATTTGCTAAATGGATTTCTCTCTGTGTGATCTGAACTCCACCAAGTGACTGTTTCTGTGGTACCATTATACAGTTTCTGTCCCAGACAACTAAGTCGTCCTACGGGGTGAGTGAATTCTTTTCCTTCTCTAGCTATGCAATATTGTCCAATAATTGAGGCTTTTAGGACCCAGAAATTATCAGGGTGATTCTTTTGAGCTGGGAATTCATCAGGAACTGGATCTGTAAGTACTCATTATCGGGCTTCCCATGGCCACTGATCTCCTATTACAGTTCCTCCACATACATAACATGAAGTGACATTGAGAGACTGGGCTCCATGCTCAGCTAATTGCAAAAACAAATTTCTTGTTTTTCCTGGAATTTCTGGTACTGGCACATTTAGTTCATCATAGAAAGTTTGAAACACTGGCTCAGGAAAACGTTTATAAACTTCTCCTCGAACCAAGATATTTACTTGAGGATTCAGTCCAGCCCCATCGATTCCTAAGGTCACACGCTCCTCTTTTTTCCAGCGAGGATCAAGGGGATTGGTTATTACTAGCTCTAAGGGGTTACATTGTCCTTTAGTACAGGAAGGGTCATTTTTTCCTTTCTGAAGGTGGACTGGATCCTTTTCATTTTTTTTTTTAAATCTAAGTGGCCTAAATGACACAAGACCAGTATTTACATTTGTTTCCACACAGTCCTAATTTATGACAGATGTACTTATTTTCTGCCATATAGCCTCTTTTCTAATTAAGAGAACTACACCTTATTCCTAACTTATTACTATTAATGATAGCACAGGCATCAAATTTTAAGGTAACTTGTTTGGGCACCTCTTTTTCTTCTGTTTTGGCTAACACTTTACTCGTATCATTTATGAGCCTCCACCAGTCCTCAGTCCTTAATCTTATTTTTAAAAAACTCTGGTCATAGGAGGCTCAGATGGGGCATAACACAAATCAGGTTGATCATTTCATGGGCTACATACCCTGTATAGAATAACATTGTACAAACAAGTTCTTTTTAGAGTTCCAGTACACTTAAAATAACCGTAAAATAATAGGACCATAGCAAACTTTTGTCCTACCTCAGTGACTTGATGTATACACTGGGAACAGTCCTCAGTCTGAGGAAGGTCAGTTGAAGTCCTTACTATAAAAGTCCCAATTTTAAGGAAAATGAGTCCCGCAATGAGTTTTCTCATGCTTCGGCTGTGCATGAACCAGTCAGCTTCTGGGTGTGACTGGAGCAGGGTTTGTCTTCGTCTTCAGAGTCGCTTTGCAGGGGTTGGCGAAGCTGCTCCTGTCCATGTAATGCTCACAGTCTACTGATATTTCAGGATGGTTTCGGAGGTTGGGCCTGCTAGAATAAACTGAGTCCAACACCTCTACACAGTTATGTTTAACTGGGCTTTCTGATACCGGGAGCAAGGTGGTGGGGTTTAGGGTGTTGCAAACTTCAGTGGTTATGTGGGGATTTTCACATAGCAAGCTTTGGTACTTGGTTAATCTAGCATTTGTTAACTGATGATGTCCTTTGATAGTCATTAAAGTTACCACAGCATGGGGGGCCTTTATATTCAGGTTTTGTCTAAGTGTTAGTTTATTTGCTGCTTGTGCTAACAGGGCCGTTGCTGCTAGGGCCGTTAGACCTGGGGGCCAGCCTTTGGAAATCCTATCTAGTTGTTTTGAGAGATAGGCCACTGGCCTTGGCCAGGGCCCCACAGTCTGGGTTAAAACTCCAACTGCCATTTTTTCTCTTTCTGACACGTAGAGTGTAAAGAGTTTTGTCAGGTCAGGTAGCCTCAGGGCTGGGACCGACATGAGTTTTTCTTTTAACTCATGAAAAGCTTATTTCTGTTGGTTGTAATAGATGTAGTGTATCTAATCTACATTTTTATTAACTGTCACCTACTCAAATATTGACTCAAATCCTGCAGCTATTTGATTTCAAGCTTTAGATTGATCTGGTATTCCTCGTGGGACTCCAGTTGCGTCTAAATAGACGTGAGAGTCGAAAGACTTATAAGGGGCTTCTCTCGCTTTACGATGTCTTATTTTTTTTCCTTCTGGTTGATGAAATGCCAGGGTGAAAGGGATAGCCAATTGGACTAAAGTACAAGTGCCACTCCACTTATTCGGCAGAGTGCCCAGTAAAGGTCCACCACAATACCACCACACATCCGCTCAGGGGTGAACAAGGGCTGACTGATTGATAAGCTCTTGAAAATTCTTAAGCTCACTGCATCTTTTCAGGTCTCCAAGGGATACTAAGTTTCCTCCCTGTCGTGAGAGACACGAAGTGAACTTAGTGTTGGGGGACAGAAGCTGGATGGCCCTTGGGGGCTGACCTGCAGGGTGCCAGACTTTGGGATATGGCAGAGAGAGCTTGGCACGACTTATTACTCCAGCCTGTAGAATCCTAGAAAACAGCTACCATGCAGCCCACACCTGGTTGACTGGAGGACCACCTTAGTGGAAAGGGGACAGTCTGGGCCTCTGGCCTGCCATGTGCACAAGCATAACAATTGCTTTTGTTTAACATGCAGATGGAATATTTGATTTATTTTAACCATGCATTTGCATCTTGGTATCCTGTCTTAATTGCTAAAGTTTGTTTTAAGTCTTTAACTTCTATGATCTTCTAGTAAAATGAATGTATGGTTTTAGGAAATTACAGAAACTGGTTGGGGCAGTCCATCCTTGCTCTTTAGTGGTCCACAGAACATTGGACCAACTATGGCATGTAAGCTCTATATTGGGGGGCAAGACTCCTGGTTGGCACTGGGGTCTTTATTGAAATCTCCCTGGATTAAATGGTCCTAGTTTACTAATGCCCAGTCTGAGGGGAGTCAGAAGGGACAGAAGTACTTTTCTGAAGTAGAAAGCTGTCTTTGACTTGGCAAGTCCTCATAGATACTAACAAGGCAAGCATTAAATGCAATAGTTTGAGGCAAAATTGACTTGGTTATGTTAATAACTAGATGGTCAGCAATAGAACGAGGAAAGAAAAAAGAGTAATAGAATAGATGAAAAGAGTTAAATTTTTCTTAGCTTTAATTTGGTAGGGTTTCCCCCGGGACTATGGCCCACGACTCTGGAGGGGGTGGCACTTTCTTGACTTGGGTGTGATGAGTCCATTCTTTTTTCTTTTTTTTTTTTTTTCTGTAAGAACAGCAGTCTTGGTGGTTAGCAGCACAAGGTAGGGTCCTTCCCAGGTTGGCTCAAGTTTTTCTTATTTCCACCCTTTGATGAGAACATGATCTTCAGGCTGGTGCTGGTTTACCAGAAATTCTAGGGGTGGTACATGTGCTAAAAGACTTTTAGTTTTTGAGAGAAAGGAATGTGGAAGATAAACCAAGTATATAATTTTTAAGAAACTGACCTTTTGTTTTAAATGTGGGGACCTTGGCAGTGGACTTTATAGTCCTTAGCGCCTTTTTACTGAGAATTTTCCTTTAGCACCTATTTTTATTGGTTTTTAAACTAAAGAAAGCCAAATACTATTTTATATTTAACAATGCTTCTCGTATGATTTTTATACCAGATAAACTAAATTTTATCTTTATATTCGTGTGTTATTAATGTTAAACCTAATTTTAATAAAACCTTGTAGAGATATTTATCTAATTTTTAATGTTTGACCATAAGGTAAGATTTTATAGACTCTTTTTAAACTTTTATGATTTTTGTTAAAGAGCAGGTTGGTGCTTTAAGAAAAACCTGTTATGCTTTTACTTTAATGTCCAGTTCATAGAAAAACTGGATGATACTTCTTTAACTTTAGCTAATATGTTTACACACAAAATTTTCTTTACAATTAACATTTTAAAACTTGCTTAAACTTTCAAAACAATATTTTTTTTAACTTTTCAATGTAGGTAAAAATGTACATTCTTATGCCTCCTTATAATCCTTTCACCAAAGGTATATTTTAGTTTTCTTATACACCTTGCACATAAACTTTTTTTTTTTCAGTAGTTTTACATTCAGGAGGCCTAGTTACTTTTAAATTATACAATATTTTTTGCATAAATTCTTTTTTGTAACATTTTTCTGTTTCATGACTTTTGCAGACAGTTCTTCAACATGCCTCAACTTTCTGACTTACTACAAATATTTCTTTCTTTAAACAACCAGTTAATTTATTTCAGGACAAGAATTTACCATATAATACTCTTTTTATTTAAATTCTACCGCCCGGCTTTTTTTTCCTTTTTTTTTTTTTTTTTTTTTCCTTAGGATACTTCTGAACTGATGAGGTGTGCTCACAATGAGGTTTCCTCTGAAAGTTTTTTTTTTTTTTTTACTTTGTTGTTGTTGTTGTTGTTAGCAAAGCAGTTGCCACTATGGATTGAATGCATTTGGGCGATCCGTGGGTTACTGGGTTAAGAATGTTTGATTGGAAGGCCTCAGTGCTTTCGGGATACACCCTTGTTTACACTGACAACAAAGTGGTATTGGGGTGTTACAGGGTTACAGAGAATACCTTCAATTATCAATTATAGGTTTTAAATTTACCTTGGCTTTTAAAGGAATAGGGTGCACTTTTTTTTCTTAACTACTTGTATATCTCTTTCTTTCTCTCTTTGACTTTGTCTCTCTCTTTAACTTTCCTTTTACCTCTGTCTCTTCTCTCTCTCTCTCTGCCTCTCTCTTTCTTTCTTTCTTTCTCTCTCTCTCTCCTTGACTCCCTCTTTGTCTGTCTCTTCCTCTCTCTCTTTGCCTCTTTTCCTCTCTGTCTCTTTCCTTTCTCTCTCTCTGCTTGTCTTTCCTTACCTCTGCCAGCCACTTATGCTGCTGTTATCTCAACCACCGTGTGTTGGGGATGGGGGTCTAAAACCAGCTGTAACCAAGTTTCTATATATGGGAACTGGTCTGGGTTCCCTGACTTACAGGTTACCTTGTGCCATACCTTTGAAACAAGGGACCTGTCCAGGCTTCCTTCCAATGGCCAACCTACCTCTAATGCTGGCCAGTCTATCTTACACAAAGTTTTAAGTTTTCCTAGTGTCACAGTACTCCATAGTCTCCTTTAAATTCTTTTTTGAAATTTTTTCAACATAGTTCCCAGTAGGGTGGGCTTATTTGTGCCTGACCTCTGCTTCTTCGAGACAAAGCACCACGCTGACAACACACGCACACCACAGAACAAAGAACGGGTAAAAAGGGCACACACACACTTTTGCCGTTAGCACCAAACCAAAATCAAAATATCCAGAAATCTAAGCCAGGTCAAAAACAAAACCAAAGTATCAAGCAATCCAAGTCAAGTCAAAAACAAAAACCAAAGTGCCAGTACAGGCACACCATAGGTGATCAGGCCACGCTTCCACTCAAATGGAGTGGGCAAGTTCCCAAGACTGGTCCTGTCAAGCAATTCAAACCAAGTCAAAACCAAAACCAAAGTGCCGATAAAGGCACGCCGTGGGTGATCAGGCCACGCTTCCACTCAAATAGAGTGGGCAAGTTTCAAAGACTAGTCTTACCAAGTTTTAGATGTCCAGACTCCAAGTGCCCGTTCCTTCCCGGTGTGCAGCCACTGCGTTGATCCTCCACGGGGGCCTGCCACACACTGCTCTGGCGAGGCGTCCCACCAGGGCAAATGCCTACCCGGGAGTGCTCTCAGGATCCACGTCGCTCGGGCTGGTCAGAGTCCCCTGCAGGGATGTTCCACAGGGCAGGCTTAAGCCACCTAGGGAGCTGTCTCAACCATCTGCCATTCACCTCGCTTCCCAATCAGGGAATCAAGAAATGTGACAGGACAAGCTGCAGACAAAACTCCTCAGACACTGAGTTAAAGAAGGAAGGGGTTTATTCGGCCGGGTGCATCTGCAAGACTCCTGTCTCACGAGCTGAGCTCCCCGATTGAGCAATTCCTGTCCCTTTTAAGGGCTCACAACTCTAAGCGGGTGTGCGTGAGAGGGTTGTGATCGATTGAGCAAGCAGGGGGTGGGTACGTGACTGGGGGCTGCATGCACCAGTAATTAGATCAGAACAAAACAGGATAGGGATTTTCACAGTGCTTTTCTATACAATGTCTGTAATCCATAGATAACATAACCAATTAGGTTAGGGGTCGATCTTTAACTACCAGGCCCATGGTGTGGGACTAGGCTGTCTGCTTGTGGATTTCATTTCTGCCTTTTAGTTTTTACTTTTTCTTTCTTTGGAGGCAGAAATTGGGCCTAAGACAATATAAGGGGTGGTCTCCTCCCTTATCAACAGAAGTCAGATGGGTAACTTAGAGTCTACCGTACCTGGCCATAATGAAAAAACCATCTAAAACATAACGTTTAAATAAAATATAGAATCTCATAACATACTACTCAAACTGTCCATGTTGTAGTTGAAAATCACTTGTCTAACAAAATCTCAACTTGACTGGAAAAAAAAAAAATCAATGCCAACACCAAAATGACAGAGATACTGGAATTATCTGACACTGACTTTAAAGCAGCCATTATAAAAATTATTTAATGATCAATTAATAAACATGTTTGAAACTCATGAGAAGATAGACAATCTTAGGAAAGAGAAGATTGAAAAAAAAAACTGAATGGAAATTTTAGAACAAATTTAAAATCTCAATGGATAGACCCAACAATAAAATGAGGGGACAGAGGAAAGAATCAGTGAATGTGAGATTAGATCAATAGGAATTACCCAACAGAGAGAAAATAGACTGAAAAGGGGAAAAAAAGGAACAGAACCTCAGGGACCTGTTGGATTACAACGAAAGATCCAACATTTTAATGCCTGTAATCCCAGCACTTTGGGAGGTTGAGGCAGGTGGATCACAAGGTCAGGAGATCAAGACCATCCTGGCTAACATGATGAAACCCCGTCTCTACTTAAAATCAAAAAAAAAAAAAATTAACCGGGCATGGTGGCGGGTGCCTGTAATCCCAGCTACTTGGGAGGCTGAGGCAGGAGAATGGCATGAACCTGGGAGGAGGAGCTTGCAGTGAGCTGAGATCGCACGCCACTGCACTCCAGCCTGGGCGACAGAGCAAGGCTCTGTTTCAAAAAAAAAGAAGAAGATCTAACATTTGTGATAACACCAGTCCTAGAAATAGAGAGTAGTTCTGAAAAAGTATTCAAACAAATAGTGGTTAAAAACCCCCAAATTTTGCAAAAGATATGAATTTACAGATTCAAGAAGCTGAATGAACTTAAAACAGAATAAACCCAAAGAAATCTACACTAAAACACATCATAACCAAGCTTTTGAAAACTAAAACAAAGAAAATCTCTTGAAAGCAGCCAGAAGAGCAAAGCGATGCATTATTCATGGAAGAAAGTCTGTTTGAAGGACAGCTAGTTTTTCATCAGAATCCATGGAGACCCAAAGGAAAATGACAAAATGCAAAACAAAAATAACTATCAATCCAAAATTCTATATCTAGCAAAAGTATCTTTCAGGAAAGAAGGGGAAATTTAGCATTCTCAAATGTTGAAAAACTAAAAGAACTTGTCACCATTAGATCTATCCTGAAAGAATAACTGCAGGAAGTTCTCTCAACAGAGAGGAAATGATAAAAGAGGGAATCTGGGAACATCAAAAAGAAAGAACAGTGAATAAGTTAAAATGTGGACAAATGCAACTTTCTTCTCTTGAGATTTCTAAATTATGTTTAACAGTTAAAGCAAAAATTATAGCACCATATCTTATGGTTCTAAATGTACACAGAGGAAATATTTAGGGCAACGATTTTATAAATGGGGGAGGGCACAAGGACATAATGGCAAGTAAGGTTTCTACACTTTACTTGAACTGTAAGATGTAACCACAGGTAGATGGTAATAAGTCATGTATATATGTAATGTAGTACCTAGAACAGCCATTTCAAATGCTATTCAAAGCAGATACTCAAAGTCACCATGGATAGATCAAGATGGAATTCTATATTTAGAAACACATTGATTGGAAGGCCAGAAAAAGAACTCATAGACATGGCAGAGAACAAACAGAAAACAAATAATAAAATGATCGTCCATGATTATATTGAATGTAAATGATCTAAATATACAATTAAAAGAAATTAGCAGGGTAGATGAGAGAACATGACTCAATTATATGCTGTCCTCAAAAATCTTAGTTTAAATATAACAATATAAGTAGGTTGAAAGCAAAAGGATGGGAAAAGATATATTATGCAAACATTTATAAGCAAAGGAAACCAGGAATAGCTTTATTAATATCAGATAAAGTAGATTTCAGTGCAAAGAAAATTACCTAATAGGCATTTGTAGAACACTCCACCCAAAACAGAATTGATATCAACGTGTTAATATCATTGAAACCATACAGAGCATGTTCAGTGACCACAATGGAATCAAACTAGAAATCAACAACAGAATAACAAAAGTTAGATCTTTAAATACTTGGAAAGTAAACCACATACTTCTAAACAACTCATGAGTTAAAAAATGGAAATTACAAAGAAATTCAAATAATACTACATGTAAATAATAAAACTATGGCTTACTATTGTAATCCTAGCACTTTGGGAGTCTGAGGTGGGAGGATCGCTTGAGCCCAGGAGTTCTAGACCCGCCAGGGCAACACAGTGAGACCCTGTCTCTATAAAAAATTTAAAAATTGTCCAGTCACTGTGGCTCATGCATGTAATCCCAACACTTTGAGAGGCCAAAGTGGGCAGATCACTGGAGTCCAGGAGTTCAAGACCAGCCGGGGCAACATGATGAAACCCCATCTCTACTAAAAATACAAAAATTAGCTGGGCATGGTGGCGCACACTTGTAACAGGTCCTAGCTACTTGGGGGCTGAGGTAGGAGGATCCCTCGAACCTGGGAAGTCAAGGCTGAAGTGAGCCGAGATCGTGCCACTGCACTCCAACTTGGGTGACCAAGTGAGATCCTGTCTCAAAAAAAAAAAAAAGAAAGAAGAAAAATTAGCCAGGGATGGAGGTATAGGCCTGTAATCTCAGTTTCTTGGGCAAGCTAAGATGGAAGGATCACTTGAGCCCAGGAGACCACGGCTGCAGTAAGCTATGATCATGCCACTGAACTCCAGCCTGGGTGACAGAGTGAAAGCAGCTCAAAAAAAAAAAAAAAAAAGTAATAAAACTGAATTAAAATGAAAATACAGCATATTAAAATTTGTGGGACACAGCTAAAACAGTGATGAGACAAAAATGTATGCTGTTGTGAGAAATGATTACATTAGAAAAGGAGAAAAGTCCTAGTAACCTAAGCTTCAACCTCAAGAACCTAGAAAAAGAAGAGCAAAATAATCCCAAAAGGATGAAAAGGAAAGAAATAACAAGAATAGAAATTAGGGTTAGGAGCAGTTGCTCACATCTCGAATGCCAGCACTTTGGTAGGCTGAGGCAGGAGGTTTGCTTAAGGCCAGGAGTTCGAGACCAGCCTAGGCAATATAGTGAGACCCTGTCTCTACCAAAAAAGTTGAAAACAAAAACAATAGAGAAAGTCAATGAAATAAGAACGTGGCTACTTTGAAAGAGTAATAAAATTGACAAACCCCTAGCAAGACTGACAAAGAAAAAACAGGTGAAGACACAAATTGCCAATATCAGAAATGAAATAGAAAATATCCACTATAGAGCCTGCACACATCAAAAGGGTAGTAAAGGCTACTGTGAACAACTCTACACATATAAATTTGACAACTGGGATGAAATAAACCAATTCTTCAAATGTCAATACACTACCACAACTCATCCTAGATGAAATCGATCATTTCAAGAACCCTATAACTTGGAAGGAAATTCAATTTGTAATTTTAAAACTTCCAAAAAAGACATTTAGAGGCCCAGATGATTTCACTGGAGAATTATGCCAAATGTTTAAAGAAATATTCACACAATTCTACCTATTTTTTAAATAGAAAATAGGAGGGAACACATCCCAATTCACTTTTTGAAGCTAGTATTCTCTAATATCAAAACCAGAGAAAAATAATACAAAAAAAGAAGAAACTACAGGCCAGTATCCCCTATGAGTATAGAGACAAACATCTCTAATAAAAGCTTAGCAAATAGAATTCAGCAATATATAAAAAGAATTATATACTATTCTATTACCAAATGTGATTTATTCCAGGGATGCAAGGCTAGTATTGTATTCAAAAATCCATTAATATAATCTAGCATATTAACAGGCTAAAGAAGATAAACCATATGATTCTATCAACTGATGCAGAAAAAAAAATATTTTGAATGCTCTTCTTCTAAGACTAGAAACAAGACAAAGATGTCTGCTCTCAGCACTCTTATTCAACATAGTGCTGGAAGTTCTAGTCAGTCCAGTAAGGCAAGGCAAGGAAATAAAAGATATACAGATCAGAAGAGAAGAAATTAATCTCTTGTTTGTAGATGGCATGATTGTCTGTAGAGAAAATCCCAAGGATGGTTCTGTGGCTCTGCCAGGGAATAAAAATTTATCAAATGATTTTTAAAAAAAAAGAAAAGAAAAGAAAAAAAATGACAATCCCAAGGAATCTACCAAAAACAAACTTTGAGAATTACTACAAGTTCAACAATGTCACAGGATACAAGATAAGCACAAAAGTCAATATTATTTGCATACACTAGCAATAGAAACCAAAATTTAAAATATAATACCATTTATAGCCAGTCAAAAAAACTAAATGGTTAAGCATAAATTTAGAAAAACATATACAGAATTATATGCTGAAAATGATGCCTATTAATAAAGAAACAAAAGAAGACCTAAGTAAATGGAGAGACATACCATGTTCATGGATTGGAAGACTCAACGTAGTAAACATGTATTAATGCACTCTCACACTGGGTAATTTATAAAGAGGCTTAATTGGCTCACAGTTCCACAGGCTGTACAGGAAGCATGTCAGCATCCACTTCTGCAGAGGCCTCAAGTAGCTTTTACTCATGGCAGAAGGCAAACCAGGAGCAGGTGTCTAACATGGCAGGAGCAGGACTGAGAGACAGTGGTGGGGGAGGTTCTACACACTTTAAACAACCAGATCTTGAGATAACTCAGTCATTATTGCTATAACAGCACCAAGGGGGATGGTGTTAAATCATGAGAAACCATCCCCATGATTCAGTTACCTCTCACCAGGTCCCACCTCCAACATTGGGGATTACATTGAGGACATGAGATTTGGGTGAGGACACAAATCCAAACCATATCAGATGTCAATTCTTCCTAAATTGATACACGTATTAAACATAGTTGCTGTCAAAATCCAAGTAAGATTTTTTTGTAGCTCTTGACATGATTATTCTGAAATATATTTGGAAAGGCAAAGGAATAAGAATTACTAAAACAGTTTTGTAAAAGAATAAAGTGGAAGGAGTGAGTCTGTCTGGTTGCAAGATTTATTATGTAGCTATAGTAATCAAAACTTTGTGATATTGCTAAAGGGATTAATACATAGATCAATAGGACAGAGAAGAGAACCTAGAAATAGACCCACACAGATGTGCCCAACTGATTTTTAACAAGGGGCAAAAGCAATTTGATAAAAGAGGAATTGCCATTTCAACAATTTTGCTGGAGCACTTGGCTCTCCTTAGGCCAAAAGAAAAGGAAAAAGAAGAAGAAAGAAAGGAAGGAAAGGAAATGAACCTTGACCTAAACTCTAAACCTTACACCTTATAAAAAAGTTAACTCTAAATGAGTCATGAATTTAAATATAAATTGTAAAACTACAATCCTTTTAGAAAAAAGGGAGAAAATATTCAGGATCAGGATCTGGGACTAGGCAAAGACTAGCTGAGTGTGATCACAGTGAGATATCATTACACACCTATCAGAATGGCTAAAATAAAAAAAAATAGCAACCTCAAATGCTGGTAAGGATGCAGAGAAACTGGATCACTCATACATTACTGCTGACAATGTAAAATGGTACACCCACTCTGGAAAGCAGTTTGACAGTTAAAAACCTAAACATGCAACTACCCTATGACCCAGCAGTTACACTCCTCAGCATTCATCCCTGATATATGAAAACTGGTGTCACAGAAAAACCTAAATATATGAATGTTTATTGTAGTTTTATTCATAATCGCCAAAAACTGGAAACAACCCAGAGGTATTTTCCATAGGTAAATTATTAAACAAACTGTGATAAACCTATACCATGGAATTCTACTTGATAATAAAAAGGAACAGACTTTTAATATACACGGCAACCTGTGTCCATCTCCAGAGAACTATGCTCAGTGAAAAAAAAAAAGCAACCCTTAAGGATTACGTACTGTATGATTCCATTTATATAGCATTCTTGAAATGATAACATTATAGAAATGAAGAACAGATTAGTGGTTGCCAGGGGTTAAAAATTAAAGATAAAAATTTCAGCCGGGTGCGGTGGCTCACGCCTGTAATCCCAGCACTTTGGGAGGCCAAGGCAGGCGGATCACGAGGTCAGGAGATCAAGACCATTCCTGGCGAACACAGTGAAACCCCGTCTCTACTAAAAATACAAAAAAATTAGCCGGGCATGGTGGCGGGCGCCTGTAGTCCCAGCTGCTCGGGAGGCTGAGGCAGGAGAATGGCGCGAGCCTGGAAGGCAGAGGTTGCAGTGAGCCGAGATCACGCCACTGCACTCCAGCCTGGGCGACAGAGCGAGACTCCATCTCAAAAAAAAAAAAAAAATTAGCTAGGCATGGTGGGCACACACCTGTAGTCCTGGCTACTTGGAAGGTTGAGGTAGGAGAATCACTTGAGCCTAGGAGTTCAAGGTTACAGTGAGCTGTGATTGCACCACTACACTTCAGCCTGGGCAACAGAGGAAGACCCTGTCTCTTTAAAAATATATATATATACATATCCTGGCTGTAATATTATGCTGTGGTTTTGTAAGATATTACCATGGGAGAAACTGGGTAAAAAATACATGGATTTCTCTATATTATTTCTTACACCTGCATGTAAATCTACAACTATCGTAAAATAAAAGCTGAATTAAAAACCAAAAGCATTTTCCAGCTAGGGATACCACTTTCCTTCCTGGGATAGGTATTGCCCTCATCCTGACTGCGTGAATTAGGAGCCTTTTGTCCTTGAGACATTGAGAAGGTTGAGGACCCAGAGCCCCAGGGCTGAGGACACCATTAGATATGCAGCTGTACTTATGCCTCTTTAGAAATATTTTCTAAATCCAAATCAGGACATGGGATATAAATTTTATATATTTTTTAAATTTATATATGAAAAGTAGCTATGACAAATTATTCTCAACGGTATATTTAGTGAATACATAATATAAACATTATAATCAAATGTTTAATGTTTTTAATTAAAACAGGACATTATGTAAAGGTATTTTTCCACTTTTTCTGCATCAGAGTTATATACACTTCAGGAAAAGTAGGCTCCAAAAGCTGCACTTGAAAGAAAGGACTCTTCCTTTTAGTTGCAGTAATTGACCTCCTGCTGCATCTTCCAGGAGACCCAAGTTTAGGCAGCAGGGAGCAGGACAGTTTAGGCATAAGCCATATTTCCCTCCTCAATCCAAGGCAACCAGAGCTTTATACTACATTGTTGCTTGAGGAACCCTGAGCTTCCTTTCTCACACAACCCTGATATATGAAATACATTTTGTAAATCAGACTGAACATTCAGCTACATTTCTTCATCTCTGTTCTAAATAACAAACTAGCAAACAAACTTCTGGAGCACAGCCCTCCTATTTCTCACATCCTTTCCTTTTCTGATCTTTTAATCCCTTAGCTCTAATCTGGCCTTCTAATAGCCAAATAACCACTACTTCAATAGTCTCTGATTTTTTTTCCCCCCCATAACCTACCCCGTCTGTGTAACTTCAGGTAAAGGAAAATGAGGCAATAGTTTATGTGTCTTCTTTCTTCTTTGGGTTATTGGTTCATTCCCTACTTGAATTCATAGTTCACTTCCTAGTAGTGACTAGGCTGATCATTAACGAAGCATCTCAGATATCCTAGCCAGCCTCTTCCCTCTAGATCTGCAGTGCCACCCCTGCCTCCTCTTGCAATAACCCTCACAGAAACTGCCTTCGCCCAGGCTTGCCCTCACCATCACTTTGGTGATTCCTAGTACCTTGCTTCCCACAAATAGAAGGTTTGAACAGAGAGAGAGCAACACTCAACAGAAGACCCTAACTTTGGGAGATAATTAGTGGGCTCTGCTAGAGTTTACGCTGCATAAATAGTGGACATAACTAATGTTCATACCAGCTACTTGAATCGGCATAATTTTCGTGGTTACATGAAAAGAGGGGTTATCAAGGGAAAAGAAGATCAGGTCAGAGATCATTCCCAGCTGAGAATCTGGTCCAGCTGGATATTTCCCCCTGGCCCCCACAGACCTGTTTCTCTGTGGCTTGACTGTCATCCAGACGACGACCTTTTAACCTGCCAGCATGCCTTTTAGGAGGCTTTGCAGTGTTTGCACATTATGTAATGTCTGTGCTTCAGTAGAAATCTTACGGAAACAAATGGAGGAAGTTTGCTAGTCCAAGCAGTGGATAATAAATCCTGCCCTATCTAGATAGAAACTGGTTTTCTGTATCCTTTAGTTTATACACACATTTTTGTTGTTGTTGTTGTAAGCTCTGAAAAATTCTAGGAACCAAAATATTGAAATATTTCAAATCCTGCTGCCCTTTTGGCAAAGATGGCACATCCTTTCCTGTAGGCTTGAGTTCTGTGGCATTAGCGTTCTTCTCCAGCATGAGTGAGTGAAATGTCATTTCCTATCCAGCATTCAGAGAAGAGTAGCCATACATCAGTTAGCATACATTATAAACTTTACCACCGTGTTCATCAATGTCATTTTGTTAACTAGGTTGTATTAAATGTTGTTTTTAAAGAACATATGTGGATTTTTTTCTTCAGTTTTAATTCTGGAATGTTTGCTACTCTGTATTTTCTTTAGATGTTCTTCCACTTCATGAAAAATAGGCTTTTCACTGAGACACCTAAATTGATTTTCTGATCAAAGCTAAAAGAAAATATGTCTTAGTTCAGCAGAGTAACAGGTCAAAATAATTAACTTTGAAAAATATTCTAGGGTCTTTTCATTAGTTAGGCCAAATTGATATTTTAATTCCTTTCAGTTACCTAACTAGAAAAACATAGCACAGAGACATAGGGAATTTCTTGTAGATTACATTACTTTGTTGAATATATTCTTGTAAAATAAATTTTCATAATTTTTTCTTTCCTTAATATGGAATTAACTTTTAAGATATAAAATCAACTATTAAATAAGATGACAACATAAGCATATGCATCACTAAAGAATCACAAATTTCTTCTAGAATATTTTTAACTCAATCCCAGAATAATTTTTGAATAAGACAAAACCAGACTCTCATGTTACCTGTTCTCTCTGAACAGCTTATTAAAATCCATTTATAAAACCCAACTGGGGCTTTTATTTATTTATTTATGTTAGAGACAGGGTCTTGCTATGTTGGCCAAGCTAGTCTCAAACTCCAGGCCTCAAGCATTTCTCCTGCCTTGGCTTCCCACAGTGCTGAGATTACAGGGTGAGCTGTCATGCCTGGCCCCAATTGTAGCTTTTGGTGATTCATGCAAGTATAACCTAAAATTCAGGAATGACAGAAAAGTTTTTTTTGTTTGTTTTTGTTTTTGTTTTTTTGTTTTGTTTTGTTTTTCGGTCAGTATTAGGATTTAGAACAAGAGGTGATTAGTGTGATATTAGGATACAATCTCTGGTTTAGAAGTAAATAGCCCAATGAATATCTTATTATTTTTTCTAAAGAAATTTTGTATTTAAAAATTAATGCCAGTCTAAAAAGTTGCATTATTTTTTTAAATCATACAACACCTCCAGTTGTTTTTCATTTTGGTGAACTCAGTGCTACTTAGGAAAGATTATCTGTTTGTAGACTAAATTGACTATCGTAATGACCAAAGTCCTGGCTTACAGAGAAACACATAATAATTAACTATGTTGACTAGTAAACATTTCTCCAAATTATGCAGAAAGTTTAGGATGGGAGAATTATTTTTTTAGGTCTTATTTTCACTTTGTTACAACTTGGCACCATTGGAAAGGTGGAAAACAACCTGGAAATAAATAAATAACTGCTGAAGAATTTTCCCTTGTAAGAAGGCTTCATCTGGGTTTCTGAGACTATCAGGTCCTACTTAACCTTTTGACAAACCTGCTGGTGTAGCCTTTCTGAGTGTCCAGCCTTACTCTGCCTACAGCTCTGTTGGCATGTGGGTTGCTCATGTCTCCAGAATCTTCTAGTCTCGCAGCCTGTCCTCAACCCTAAATTTTGCTCCCACACAGCCCTGCTTGGCTTGAACCTTCCTAACTTCCCTACACTCAGCACATCTTGCCAGCCTCAGGAATAGTCAGAAGATGTGCTAGGAGGGGCTTTCCTGAGAAAGGCTCTTTTTCAGTCAGCTCCTACCCTGCCTCCTCTCAGGCAAGCCCTGGGTATGTGCAGATGCCACTTTCTCCCCCACTCAAATACCAGAACCTGATAGACAGTTAAGCACATCAACCCATGTGCTGTGACCAAAAACATCCAGAATATTCAAAGGCCCTATTTCTATTCACTTTTATCATCTGGGATTCAGTTTGACTATAGATAACAGAAAACCAAATTACAGTGGCCTAAACTAGATAGGCATCTATTTTTCTCATGTGCCAAGAAATCCAGGCATAGGCAGTCCAGAGGTAAATAACATCTCAACAGTTCCATCAGGGACATGGATCCTATGTTTCTACTCTTGTTGTCCTTTGCATATCACATAAATCTTTATCCTTGTGGTCATCATTTCATGGTCACATCATGGCTCCTGCATCTCTAGGACTCATGTCTAACATTCAGCGAGAAAGAAAGGGAAAGGAAAGAAAGGCAAAAGGCCTACTCCTGATTAGGCTTTGGCTTATTTAAAAAGAGAATGTGCCCCCCCAGGAATTTTTAGATTAGTAGTCAAAATATCCCTTACTATAAGAAATAGAGAAAAGCCATATGTTTTGATTTCCCCATGTCTCAGTAGAGGCAATCAAGGGAAATGAAAATTTTTGTTGGCTTTTAGGTAGTTACATTGTATCTACTACATCCCAACTGCAAGATGGTCTTGAGATTCAACATCCATCGACTTAATCACAGAATAGGCCACCTACCAAACATTGAGGTAAGACAGTCAGTTCACCATAACTAAAATCCATCGTTGCCATGCTCCTGCAGAATGCCTTCAGGCGTTGTAACCCTTGGCATGATAAGCTCACAATGAGGTCTACCGTTTATTTCTTAATTGTGACAGGTCTTCTTCAAATCTTGTCTAAATAAGTACCTATCCACAGTAGAGCTCATCTCAGCTCTCAAGATTATTGTATTTTTTATTTTAAAGGAAGTTTTTAAATGTTTGGCATTTCACCAGTGTTAATGGGCTTACTAAAGACTATTCTTCTCAGCCATCCCCCATCATAGAGGTGAATCTATCAAAGCCTTTTCCTAATCTGTCAAACCTTTTCGTGAGTACTCTTAAGAAACTGATTTTTCCTTGTAAATATGGTGGTATATTTTGGACATGTAGAATCTGTAGACCTTTTAAATAAGATCAAAGTGACTAGAAGTAGTATCTCAGTCACCATAGACCAAGAGTAAAACTCACATATATATTGCAGTATATACACCCACAATGGTTGATTTCCTACCTCCCATATTCACCTGTCCTAATCAAACCATGCCCGCCTCCTGTAATTCCCCTTGCTTCAGTACCAGCAAGTCTCTCTCCTCAATAATGGCAAAGCCAAACAAACTGGGGCATTCTAATGTGAATCATATACTAGGCCACGTACCACCCAAACAGCAGGACAACTTGGCTTGCCACCTTGCAGTTCTACCTTAGAAAACTATTTATGCATCACCTTTCATTTTATCATTAGTTGTGGTTTAAATTGCCTCTACCTTGTCTCTGGCTGTTATGACTAGTGTGCACGTAGCCTACTTTCTGGCTAGTCCCAACAGGAGCTGTTAGACTTGTACTCTGGCCTTCAATTATTCATCTCACTTTTATACCAGGACCTGCCAACTTGGCTTACCAGTGTCAGTGTGCTTCAGCCTCTAGTTCTGGCCTCCATCATGATGTCAGCTCTTGGACCACTTCCTCCCCACCCCACTTTCCAAAACACTACTAAGTAACCTTCTCTCTCAGTCTCTTCCCATTTATTTCATTTAACAACCCTTCCTTACTGATACCTGCCATGAGCTAACTGTTCAGATAAGCACTGGAGAGAATAATGAATGAAATATAGTTCCTGCCCTTAAGTTACTTACAGTGGGGTAGGAGAGAAAAAATACGAAGAATTTTAGTATGTCATAGTAAGGGCTATCATAAATCAGATACAAGGTATGGATGGTAATGAGAAAGGAGAGATCAATTCTATTAATACCTAGGTAAGTAATAGAGGAGATGAATGAATTTGGACTTGAAGATGAGTTGGGATTTTTCCAGACAGACAAAATGGCACCAGGATAGGCAATTAGAAGGCAGCCTTCTGTTATGGATTATGTGTACTTGGAGAATTGGGTGATAACATTTGACATGTGAGATGAATGCCCTCTTGGTCTTCCAGCTTGAGCTCTCACTCGGCTATTTCAAACCTTTTAGCCAGCCTGAGTTAAAGTTCTGTAATAATATTTGGACACTAAGCAAATCTTAGAAAATAATGTTAGTAAATAACATTAGACTCTTCAATGAGTCTTTTTTATACCTGTATTTAGATTTATAATGGAGCAAAAGTAAAGAATTAACATTCTTCCAAATCATTCTCTTCCCTTCATGTTTTTGTTTCCATTACTAGTGCTACTAGACATTTCCTTCACTGTAGTGCTTGAAACTCTGAGTTCTGCTGGATTTCCAGGAATGCTGTTGACAGTCATTGCCAAGAGAAATGTGTTTTCCACTTAGGAAATTACACTTCTATTTGGTATTATTATTTCTGACCACTATGTTGTATTATGAGCATTTCTGAGGAATGACAAAGATGGCTTCCTTGGAGCAATTACTGGAAAAGAAGCTGGTGTTCTATTAAAAAGAAAAGAAAAAAGTATACTTAGATAGGAAATTACCAAGAAATAAATAAGGGTAGGAATAAAGGTGGGATGGAGTATATTCCCTGATGAAAAATTTACTTTCAGAAAATAGGACTCCTTACAAATTATTTGAGTTTTTAAGTTTTTTTAAATTTAAGAATGACAAAAAAGTACTTAAAACATAAATGTATCCCTTCATGAATTATCACAAAACAAACTTCTATTAACTGCCATCCACTCAAGAATCACCATTGCCCGGCCAAGTGCGGTGGCTCATGCCTGTAATCCCAACACTTTGGGAGGCCGAGGCGGGTGGATCATGAGGTCAGGAGATCGAGACCATCTTGGCTAACACGGTGAAACCCCGTCTCTACTAAAAATACAAAAAATTAGCTGGGCGTGGTGGCGGGCTCCTGTAGTGCCAGCTACTCGGGAGACTGAGGCAGGAGAATGGCATGAACCTGGGAGGCGGAGCTTGCACTGAGCCGAGATCACACCACTGCACTCCAGCCTGGGCGACAGAGCAAGACTCTGTCTCAAAAAAAAAAAAAAAAAAGATTCACCATTGCCCGAGTCTCCGAAGACTCCCTTATGCTTCTGCCCATCTCACTTACTCCATTTTCCCAAATGTAACTACTACTAACATCTAGATGTACCTGGTTTTGGACTTTACATAACTGAAATTATGTAATGTATACTTGTTTGTGTCTGACTTCTCTCAGTCAATATTGTATATGTGATGTTGCATGCAGCTTTAATTATTTCATTTGTATTACTAAATACTTTTCCACTGGATGAATGCACTACAGTGTATTTATTTAATCAGTTATCATGATTGATGATTACTTGGGTTGTTTCCAATGTGGTACTACTAAAAATCATACTGTCAAGAGCATTTTTATGCTTGCCTTTCAGTGAACTTATGCACCTATTTCTCTTGGGTCCATCCAGAGAGGAAATGCAGAGTTCATATGGTATGCATATGTTTAGCTTCAGAAGACCAAATGGTTTCCAAAGTGGTTGTACCAGTGTGTACTCCCACCAGCAATATATGAGTTTATGTTGCTTCATTTGCTCACCAATAGTTGGTATTGTCTGTATTTTTCATTTTTGCTATGTTTTATAATTTTGGTCAATCTAATAGGTATATAGTGCCATCTGATTGTATGAAGGTTTTTTAAAAAACATTTTGAGATGGTTCTTTTTCATTGATTACATAATAGTTGTACATATTTTAGAGTACATGTGACATTTGAATACCTGTATACACTGTGTTATGATCAGATCAGGGTAAATGGGGTATCCATCACTTCAAATATTTATCTTTGTTTTCAGAACATTACAATTCTTCTCTTCTGGCTATTTTAAAATATACAATAAATTATTGTTAACTATAATTTTCCCACTGCATTATCAAATACAGGAACTTATTTCTTATATCTGATTCTATTTTTGTACCCCTTAACCAATTTCTCTTCATCTGTTCCACCCCGCTTCTTTTCCAAGCCTCTGGTAGTGACCATTCTACTGTCTACCTCTGTGAGATTCACTTCTTTTTTTTTTTTTTTTTTTTTTTTTTGAGACTGAGTCTCATTCTGTTGCCCAGGCAGGAGTGTAGTAGTGCAGTCTTGTCTCACTGCAAACCTTGCCTCCCAAGTTTAAGCAATTCTCCTCTCTGGCCTCCTCCCCCACCAGTAGCCAGGACTGCAGGTGCACACCACCATGCTCAGCTAATTTTTGCATTTTTAGTAGAGACGGGGTTTCACCATGTTGGCCAGGCTGGTCTCGAACTCCTGACCTCAGGGGATCCACCCACCTTGGCCTCCCAAAGTGCTGGAATTACAGGCGTGAGCCACCGCGACCAGCCATAAGATTCACTTTTTAGCTCCCACATAGGAATGAAAACATGCAATATTTGTCTTTCTGTGCCTGGTTTTCACTTAACATAGTAACCTCCAATCTGATCCATTTTGCTGCATGTGACAGGATTTCATTCTTTTTATGGCTGAATAATATTCCATTATGTGTATATACCACATTTTCTTTATCCATTCACCTGTTTGATGGGCACTTAGATTCATTAGTATCTTGGGTACTGTGAACAGCACTGAAATAAATGTGGAAATGCAGATATCTCTTTGATACACTGATTTCCTTTCTTTTCGATATATACCCACCAGTGGGACTGCTGAACTATGTGGTAGTTCTAGTTTTAGTTTTTTGAGGAAACTCTACTGTTTTCCATGATGGCTGTACTACTTTTCATTCCCAGCAGTTTACACGTATGCCCCTTTCTCTGTATCCTCACCAACGTTTGATATTTTTTTGTCGTTTTCTTTTTTTTTTTTTTTTTTTGTTTGAGGTGGAGTCTCGCTCTGTCGTCCCGGCTGGAGTGCAGTGGCCTGATCTCAGCTCACTGCAAGCTCCGCCTCCCGGGTTTACGCCATTCTCCTGCCTCAGCCTCCCGAGTAGGTGCGACTACAGGCACCCGCCACCTCACCCGGCTAATTTATGTATTTTTAGTAGAGACGGGGTTTCACCGTGTTAGCCAGGATGGTCTCAATCTCCTGACCTCGTGATCCACCCGTCTCGGCCTCCCAAAGTGCTGGGATTACAGGCTTGAGCCACCGCGCCCAGCCTGTCGTTTTCTTAATAGCCACTCTAACCGGGCTGAGATGATACCTAATTGTGGGTTTTTTGTTTGTTTGTTTTTAATGTTTTATTTCCATAGGTTTTGGGGAACAGGTGGTATTTGGTTACATGAGTAAGTTCTTTAGTGGTGATTTGTGAGATTTTGGTCCACCCATCACCTGAGGAGTATCCCGTGAACTTAATTTGTAGTCTTGGTTTTGATTTGCATTTTCCTGATAGTGATGCTGGGCATTTGTTATGTACTTATTGACCATTTGTATGTCTTCCTTTGAGAAATGTCTATTCAGGTCTTTGGTCCATGTTTTATTCAGATTATTTGTCATCATGCTATTGAGTTGTTTGAGTTCCTGAAATATTCTGGTTATTAATCCCTTGTCAGATGGATACTTTGCAAATATTTTCTCCCATGCTGCAGACTGTTTCTTCACTTTGTTGATTGTTTCCTTTTCTATGTGCAGCTTTTTAGCTTGGTGTAATCCCATTTGTCTATGTTTTGCTTTTGTTGCCTGTGTTTTTGAGGTCTTACCTGAAAAAAAATCTTTTCCCAGACCAATGTCCTGTAGCATTCCCCCTAATGTTTTCTTGTAGTAGTTTCATGTCTTATTTAAGTCTTTAGTCCATTTGAGTTGATTTTTGTATAATGGTAAAAGATAGGATTGATGTAGCTTCATTTTTCTGCATATGGATATGTAGTTTCAATAATGTTTATTAGAGAGACTATCCTTTCCCCAATGTGTGTTCTTAGTGCCTTTGTTGAAAACAAGTTGGCTGTAAGTATATGGATTTATTTCTGAGTTCTCTATTCCATTCCATTCGTCTTTTGTCTACTTTTATGCCAGTATCATGTTGATTTAATTACTGTAGCTTTGTAGCATGATTTAAAGTCAGGTAGTATGATGCTTCCAGCTTTGTTTTTGTTTGTTTGTTTGTTTTTGTTTTTCTCCTTGGGATTCCTTAGCAATTCGGCATCTTTTGGGATTCCATACAAATTTTAGGATTGTTTTTTCCATTTCTGTGAAGCATGTCATTAGTATTTTGATAGCGATTTCACTGAATCTGTAGATTGCTTTGGGTGACATAGACATTTCAACAATATTAACCCTTCCAATCCATGAGCATGGGATATCTTTTCATTTTTGTGTGTGTCCTTTCAATTTCTTTCATCGGTGTTTTATAGTTTTCCTTATAAAGAAAAACTTCTTTTATTAAATTCACTTATTTTGTTAAGTTTATTCCTAGGTATTTTTTAGTAGCTATTGTAAATAGGATTGCCTTCTTGATTACTTTTTTAGATTGATCACTGTAAACATATATAAACACTGCTGATTTTTGTATGTTGATTTTGTATCCTGCAACTTTACTGACTTTATCAGTTCTGAGAGTTTTTTGATGGAGTCTTTAGGTTTTGCTAAATATAAGATCATGTCATCTGCAAACAAGGTTAATTTGACTTCTTCCTTTCCAAGTTGGATACTCTTTGTTTCTTTCTCTTGCCTAATTGCTCTATCTAGGATTTCTAATACTATGTTGAGTTGAAGTGGTGAAAATGGGCATTCTTGTCTTGTTAGATGTTAGTGGAAATACTTTGTTCACTGTTCAGTGTGATATTAGCTGTGAGTCTGTCATATATTGCCCTTATGGTATTGAGGTATGTTCTTTCTATACTCAGTTTGTTGAGAGTTTTTATTATGGAGGGATGTTGAATTTTATCAAACATTTTTCCAGCATGTATTGAAACAATCATATGGTTTCTGTTCTTGATTCTATTGATGTGATGTATCATGTTTATTGATTTGTGTATGCTGAACCATCCTTGCCTCCCTAGTATGAATTCTACATGATCATGGTGATCTTTTTAATGTGTTATTGAATTCAGTTTGCTAGTATTTTGTTGAGGGTTTTTGCATTTATATTCATCAGGTATATTGGCCTGTATTTTTCTGTTATGTTCTTGTCTGGTCTTGGTATCATGGTTATGCTGACCTCATAGAATGAGTTTGGAAATATTCCCTCCTCTTCAATTTTCTTAAAGTAGTTTGAGTAGAATTGGTATTAGTTCTTCCTCAGATGTTTGGCAGAATTCAGCAGTGTTTCCATCAGGTCCTGTGCTTTTCTTTCATGGGAGACTTCTTATTGTTACTTAGATCTTCTTACTCATTATTTGTCTGTTTTTCTGTTTCTTTATGTTTCAATTTTAGTAGATTGTATTTTTCCAGGAATTTATCCATTACTTGTAGGTTTTCCAATTCGTTGGCATGTAGCTGTTCATAGTAGTCTCTAGTGATCCTTTCTATTTTTGTGGTACCAGTTGTAATGTTTTCTTTTTTGTCTTTGATTTTATTTATTTGGGTTTTCCAGTGTGTTGGTATTGTCTATCTTTAAAAAAAAAAAAAAAAAAAGCCTTTTCATTTTATTGATCTTTTGTGGTTTTTTAGTCTCCATTTTATTTATTTCCGTTCTGATCTTTATTATTTCTTTTATTCTACAAATTTTAGGTTTGGTTTGTTCTTGCTTTTCTAGTTCCTTGAAGTGTATCATTAGGTTATTTATTTGAAGTCTTCGTATTTTTTCGACATAGGCATTAATTGCTATAAACTCCCGTCTTAGTACTACTTTTGCTGTATCCCATAAGTTCTGGTATATTGTGTTTCCATTTTCATTTGTTTTAAGAGTTTTTAAAATTTTTCTCTCATAATTTCTTCATTGACCCATTGGTCATTTGGGAGCATGTTGTTTAATTTCCGTGTATTTGTACAGTTTTCAAAGTTCCTCTGCAAATATTCTAGTTTTATTCCATTGTGGTCAGAAAAGATACTTAATATGATTTCTATTCTTTTAAATTTGTTGAGACTTTTTGGTGACCTAACATATGCCCTATGCTGGAGAATGTTCCATGCACTGATGAGAAAAATGTGTGTTCTGCAGTAGTTGGATGAAATGCTAGTAAATGTCTGTTAGGTCCATTTGGTCTAGAGTGTAGTTTAACTGCAATGTTTCTTTGTTAATTTTCTGCCTGGATAATCTATCTATTGCCAAAAGTGAGGTGTTGAAGTCCCTTACTATTACTGTATTGCAGTCTACCTCTCCCTTTATGTCTATTAATATTTGTTTTGTATATTTGAGTGTTCTTGTGTTAGGTACATACATATTTATTAATGTAATATCCTCTTGCTGAATTGATGCCTTTATCATTATATAATGGCCTTCTTCATCTCTTTTTATAGTTTTTGACTTAAAGTCTATTTTATGTGCTATAAATGTAGCTACTCCTACTCTTTTTAAAGTTCCATTTGGTATCTTTTTCCATCTCTTCACTTTTATTCTATGGGTATCTTTATAGGTGAGATAAGTTTCTTGTAGGCAGCATATAGTTGGGTCTTGTTTTTAAATCCATTCAGCCATTCTATGTCTTAATTGGAGAATTCAGTTGATTTACATTCAATGTTATTATTGATAGTTAAGGACTTAGTACTATCATTTTACTTGTTTTCTTGTGGTTTTGTAAGCCTCTCTTCCTTTCTTACTCTCTTCATTTATGGTTGTGATTTTCACTGGTAGTGTGATTTAATTCATTGCTTTTGATTTTTATTATATTTCAGGTTTTTGCTTTGGGTTACTATGATGCTTACAAAAAGATTTTATGGTTATAAGAAGTTATTTATAACTGAGATTAGCCAGCTAATCTAATGTTTTTGTAAATACTCCTGTAGTCCCAGCTAATTGAAGGCAAAGGTGGGAAGATCGCTGGAGCCCAGCAGGTCAAGGCTGCAGTGATCTGTGATTGTACCACTGCACTCCAGCTTGGGTGAGAGAGTGAGACCTTGTCTCAAACACACACACACACACACACACACACACACTGATAGCAACCTAACTTTGGTCACAAAAACAAGAGAAAAGAAACAAATTTAGAAAAATGTACACATTAACTCCCTTCTCCCCCTACAGTTTGAATTTCTGATGTCACAAAAAATAATAAAAGAATTTACTTTTAAATTAGATAATGTTTTATTTTATAGAGGCAGAAAAGCATATAAATCAAAGATTAGTCTGTTCTCATGGTAGTCAATTTGTCTATGAGTCCATTTGGCACTCCAGCATATATCATATTGGAAGAGTTTCAGATTTTTAAATTTACATTTCCATGAGGGTGAGTACCCTTTCATAATTTGACTAACTTCTGATATTTCTGTCTTGTCTATTGCCCATCTTAATGTTTGGTTGCCAGCCTTTTTCTTACTGGTTTGTAGAAGTTTTAAGATAAATTCCAGATGCCAGTACCTTTGACATATGGCACATATCTTCTTCCACTCTGTAGATTGTCTCTTTACTCTCTTAATATGGTCTTTTTGCTGGAAAAAAAATTCTAATTTTAATGTAATTTAACAATCTTTTGTGGATAGTGTTGTAGTGTCCCACTAGAGGAATCTTTTCCTACCACAGAATCGTGAAATATTCTCCTGTATTATCTTCTAGAAATTTAATTCTTTCACCTTTTACATTGTGATCTACAGCCCACCTAAAATTGATTTTTATGGAAAGATGAAGGTAGAAATCAAGTTTGTGTTTCCTTCTCCATAGGAATATCCAGTTGATGCATCATCATTTAGTGAAAAGACCATTTATTAATTTTTTATTGCTGTGTAAAAAATCAACACAAGCTTAGTATCTAAAAACAACACCCTTTTATTAACTCACAGTATGTAGGTAAGAAGTTCATGCTGAAATCAAGTTGTCAGCCAGGCTCTTCTTATCTGGAGGCTCTGGGAAAAAAAATCCACTTCTGAACTTGCTCAGATTATTGGCAGGACATCCATTTGGTGTGGCTTTAGACTGAGATCCCTGTTTTCTTGCTGGCTGTCAGCAAGGGTGCTTCTCTACTATATATATATTTTAAGTTCTAGGGTACATGTACACAACATGCAGGTTTGTTACACAGGTATACATGTGTCATGTTGGTTTGCTGCACCCAATAACTTGTCATTTACATTGGGAATTTCTCCTAATGCTACCCCTCCTCCAGCCCCCAACCCACGACAGGCCCCAGTGTGTGATGTTCCCCTCCCTGCCTGGCTGCAGGTGTTCTCATTGTTCGTTTCCCACTTGTGAGTGAGAACATGTGGTGTTTGGTTTTCTTTCCTTGTAATAGTTTACTCAGAATGATGGTTTCCAGCTTCATCCATGTCCCTACAAAGGACATTAATTCATCCTTTTTTATGACTGCATAGTATTCTATGGTGTATATGTGCCACATTTTCTTAATCCAGTCTATCATTGATGGACATTTGGATTCGCTCCAAGTCTTTGCTACTGTGAATAGTGCCACAATAAACATACGTGTGCATGTGTCTTTATAGCAGCATGATGTATAATCATTTGGCTATATACCTAGTAATGGCATTGCTGGGTCAAATGGTATTTCTAGTTCTAGATCCTTGAGGAATCGCCACACTGTCTTCCACAATGGTTGAATTAATTTACACTCCCACCAACAGTGTAAAAGTGTTCCTGTTTCTCCACATACTCTCCAGCATCTGTTGTTTCCTGACTTTTTAATGATCATCATTCTAACTAGTGTGAGATGGTATCTCATTGTGGTTTTTATTTCCTTTTCTCTGATGACCAGTGATGATGAACATCTTTTTATGTGTCTTTTGGCTGCATAAATGTCTTCTTTTGAGAAGTGTCTGTCCATATCCTTTGCCCACTTTTTGATGGCATTTTTTTTTTTTTTAATTTGTTTAAGTTCTTTGTAGATTCTGGATATTAGCCCTTTGTCAGATGGGTAGATTGCAAAGATTTTCTCTCATTCTGTAGGTTGCCTGTTCACTCTCTTGCTGTGTGGAAACTCTTTAGTTTAATTAGATCCCATTTGTCAATTTTGGCTTTTGTTGCCATTGCTTTTGGTGTTTTAGTCATGAAGTCCTTGCCCATGTCTGTGTCCTGAATGGTATTGCCTAAGTTTTCTTCTAGGGTTTTTATGGTTTCAGGTCTAACATTTAAGTCTTTAATCCATCTTGAATTAATTTTTGTATAAGGTATAAGGAAGGGATCCAGTTTCAGCTTTCTACTTATGGCTAGCCAGTTTTCCCAGCACCACTCATTAAATAGGGAATCCTTTCCCCATTTCTTGTTTTTGTCAGGTTTGTCAAAGATCAGATGATTGTAGATGTGTGGTATTATTTCTGAGGACTCTGTTCTGTTCCATTGGTCTATATATCTGTTTTGGTACCAGTACCATGCTGTTTTGGTTCCTGTAGCCTTATAGTATTGTTTGAGGTCAGGTAGTGTGATGCTTCCAGCTTTGTTCTTCTTGCTTAGGATTGTTTTGGCAATGTGGGCTCTTTTTTGGTTCCATATGAACTTTAAAGTAGTCTTTTCCAATTCTGTGAAGAAAGTCATTGGTAGCTTGATGGGGATGGCATTGAATCTATAAATTACCTTGGGCATTATGGGCATTTTCATGATACTGATTCTTCCTATCCATGAGCATGGAATTCGTTCTTCCATTTGTTTGTGTCCTTTTATTTCATTGAGCAGTGGTTTGTAGTTCTCATTGAAGAGGTCCTTCACATCCCTTTTAAGTTGGGTTCCTAGGTATTTTATTCTCTTTGTAGCAATTGCAAATGGGAGTTCACTCATGATTTGACTCTCTGTCTGTTATTGGTGTATAGGAATGCATGTGAGTTTTGCACATTGATTTTGTATCCTGAAACCTTGCTCAAGTTGCTTCTCAACTTAAGGAGATTTTGGGCTGAGAAAATGGGGTTTTCTAAATATACAATCATGTCATCTGCAAACAGGGACAATTTGACTTCCTCTTTTCCTAACTGAATACACTTTATTTCTTTCTCCTGCCTTATTGCCCTGGCCAGAACTTCCAACACTATGTTGAATAGGAGTGGTGAGAGAGGGCATCCCTGTCTTGTGCTGGTTTGCAAAGGGAATGCTTCCAGTTTTTGCCCATTCAGTGTGATATTGACTATGGGTTTGTCATAAGTAGCTCTTATTATTTTGAGATACGTTCCATCAATACCTACTTTATTGAGAGTTTTTAGCATGAAAGACTGTTGAATTTTGTCAAAGGCCTTTTCTACATCTATTCAGATAATCATGTGGTTTTGTCATTGTTTCTGTTTATGCAATGGATTATGTTTATTGATTTGGATATGCTGAACCAGCCTTGCATCCCAGGGATGAAGCCAACTTGATTGTGGTGGATAAGCTCTTTGATGTGCTGCTGGGTTTGGTTTGCCAGTATTTTATTGAGGATTTTCGCATCGATATTCATCAGGGATATTGCTCTAAAATTTTTTTTTGTTGTGTCTCTGCCAGGCTGTGGTATCAGGATGATGCTGGCCTTATAAAATGAGTTAGGGAGGATTCCCTCTTTCTCTATTTATTGGAATAGTTTCAGAAGGAATGGTAGCAGCTCCTCTTTTTACCTCTGGCAGAATTCGGCAGTGAATCCATCTGGTCCTGGACTTTTTTTGGTTGGTAGGCTACTAATTATTGCCTCAATTTCAGAGCCTGTTATTGGTTTATTCAGAGATTCTTCTTCTTCCTGATTTAGTCTTGGGAGGGTATATGTGTCCAGGAATTTATCCATTTCTTCTAGATTTTCTAGTTTATTTGTGTAGAGGTGTTTATAGTATTCTCTGATGGTAGTTTGTATTTCTGTTCGATAGGTGGTGATATCCCCTTTATCATTTTTTATTGCGTCTATTTGATTCTTCTCTCTTTTCTTCTTTACTAGTCTTGCTAGCGGTCTATCAATTTTGTTTATCTTTTCTAAAATCCAACTCCTAGATTCATTGATTTTTTGAAGGGTTTTTGTGTCTCTGCCTTCTTCAGTTCTGCTCTGATCGTAGTTATTTCTTGCCTTCTGCTAGCTTTTGAATGTGTTTGCTCTTGCTTCTCTAGTTCTTTTAATTGTGATGTTAGGGTGTCAATTTTAGATCTTTCCTACTTTCTGTTGTGGACATTTAATGTTATAAATTTCCCTCTACGCACTGCTTTAAATGTATCCCAGAGATCCTGGTACATTCTATCTTTGTTCTCGTTGGTTTCAAAGAACATCTTTATTTCTCTCTTCATTTTGTTATTTACCGAGTAGTCATTCAGGAGCAGGTTGTTCAGTTTCCATGCAGTTGTGTGATTTTGAGTGAGTTTCTTAATCCTGAGTTCTAATTTGATTGCACTGTGGTCTGAGAGACAGTTTGTTGTGATTTCTGTTCTTTTACATTTGCTGAGGAGTGCTTTACTTCCAACTGTGTGGTCAGTTTTGGAATAAGTGCCATGTGGTGCTGAGAAGATTGTATATTCTGTTGATTTGGGGTGGAGAGTTCTGTAGATGTCTGTTAGGTCAGTGTGGTGCAGAACTGAGTTCAAGTACTGGATATCCTTGTTAACTTTCTGGCTCATTGATTTGTCTAATATTGACAGTGGGGTGTTAAAGTCTCCCATTTTTATTGTGTGGGAGTCTAAGTCTCTTTGCAGGTCTCTAGGGACTTACTGTATGAATCTGGGTGCTCCTGTATTGGGTGCATATGTATGTAGGATAGTTAGCTCTTCTTGTTGAATTGATTCCTTTACCATTTTGTAATGGCCTTCTTTGTCTCTTTTGATCTTTGTTGGTTTAAAGTCTGTTTTATCAGAGACTAGGATTGCAACCCCTGCTGTTTTTTGCTTTCCATTTGCTTGGTAGATCTTCCTCCATCCCTTTATTTTGAGCCTATGTGTGTTTCTGCACGTGAGATGCGTCTCCTGAATACAGCACACTTGTGGGTCTTGACTGTATCCAATTTGCCTGTCTTTGTCTTTTAATTGGGGCATTTAGTCCATTTACATTTAAGGTTAATATTGTTATGTTGGAATTTGATCCTGTCATTATGATGTTAGCTGGTTATTTTGCCCATTACTTAATGCACTTTCTTCCTAGCATTGATGGTCTTTACAATTTGGCATGTTTTTGCAGTGACTGTTACTGGTTGTTCTTTTCCATGTTTATTGCTTCCTTCAGTATCTCTTGTAAGGCAGGCCTGGTGGACAACATCTCTCAGCATTTGCTTGTCTGTAAAGGATTTTATTTCTCCTTCACTTATGAAGCTTAGTTTGGCTGGATATGAAATTCTGGGTTAAAAATTCTTTTCTTTAAGAATGTTGAATATTGGCCCCTACTCTCTTCTGCTTGTAGAGTTTCTGCCGAGAGATCCACCATTAGTCTGATGGGCTTCCCTTTGTGGGTAACCCGACCTTTCTCTCTGGCTGCCCTTAACATTTTTCCCTTCATTTCAACCTTGGTGAATCTGACAATTATGTGTGTTGGGGTTGCTCTTCTCAAGGAGTATCTTTGTGGTGTTCTCTGTATTTCCTGAATTTGAATGTTGGCCTGCCTTGCTAGGTTGGGAAAGTTCTCCTGGGTAATATCCTGAAGAGTGTTTACCAACTTGTTTTCATTCTCCCCGTCTCTTTCAGGTATACCAATCAAACATAGATTTGGTCTTTTCACATAGTCCCATATTTCTTGGAGGCTTTGTTCATTTCTTTTTACTCTTTTTCTCTAAACTTCTCTTCTCACTTTATTTCATTAATTTGATCTTCAGTCACCGATACCCTTTCTTCCACTTGATCGAATTGGCTGTTGAAGCTTGTGCATGCGTCATATAGTTCTTGTGCCATGGTTTTCAGCTCCATCAGGTCATTTAAGGTCTTCTCTACACTGTTTATTCTAGTTAGCCATTCATCTAATATTTTTTCAAGGTTTTTAGCTTCCTTGCGATGGGTTCAAACATCCTTCTTTAGCTCAGAGAAGTTTGTTATCACTGACCTTCTGAAGCCTACTTCTGCCAACTCATCAAAGTCATTCTCTGTCCAGCTTTGTTCCATTGCTGGCGAGAAGCTACGATCCTTTGGAGTAGAAGAGGTGCTCTGGTTTTTAGAATTTTCAGCTTTTCTGCTCTGGTTTCTCCCCATCTTTGTGGTTTTATCTACCTTTGGTCTTTGATGTTGGTGACCTACAGATGGTGTTTTGGTGTGGATGTCCTTTTGGTTGATGTTGATACTATTCCTTTCTATTTATTAGTTTTCCTTCTGACAATCATGTCCCTCAGCTGCAGGTCTGTTGGAGTTTGTTGGAGGTCCACTCCAGACCCTGTTTGCTTGGGTATCACCAGTGGAGGCTGCAGAACAGCAAATATTGCTGTCTGATCCTTCCTCTGGAAGCTTTGTTCCAGAGGGGCACATGCCTTTATGAGATGTCTGTCAACCCCTACTGGGAGGTGTCTCCCAGTTAGGCTACACAGGGGTCAGGCACCCACTTGAGGAGGCAGTTTGTCCATTCTCAGAGCTCAAACACCATGCTGGGAGAACCACTGCTCTCTTTGGAGCTGTCAGACAAGGACGTTTAAGTCTGCAGAAGTTTCTGCTGCCTTTTGTTCAGCTATGCCCTGCCCCCAAAGGTGGAGTCTATAGAGGCAGCAAGCCTTGAGGTGCTGTGGTGGGCTCCTCCCAGTTCGAGCTTCCCAGCTGCTTTGTTTACCTACTCAAGCCTCTGCAATGGCCCATGCCCCTCCCCCTGCTGGGCTGCTGCCTTGCAGGTTAATCTCAAACTGCTGCACTAGCAGTGAGAAAGGCTCTGTGGGTGTCGGTCCTGCTGAGCCAGGCACAGGATATAATCTCCTGGTGTGCAGTTTGCTGAGACCATTGGAAAAGTGCAGTATTTGAGTGAGAGTGTCCCATTTTTCTAGGTACAGTCTGTCACAGCTTCTCTTGGCTAGGAAAGGGAAATCTCCCAACCCCTTGCACTTCCTGGGTAAGGCAATGCCCTGCCCTGCTTTGGCTCACCCTCCATGGGCTGCATCCACTGTCCAACCAGTCCCAATGAGATGAACCAGGTACCTTAGTTGGAAATGCAGAAATCACCCGTCTTCTGCGTCAGTCACACTGGGAGCTGCAGACCGATGCTGTTCCTATTCCGCCATCTTGGAACTAACCACTTCTCCCCTCTTTAAAGGCCGCTCAGGTCCTTTCCATGTGAGCTCCGTCTTCATGCCTACTATGGTGCATTTAATCCGTCTAGTGCTCCAAATCTCTGACTTCCTTTCTGCAACCAGCCAGAGAAAACTCAGATTTTAAAGCACACGTGTGAATAGGTTAGGCTGGGCCCACCAGGATAATCCTCCCTTCTTAAAGTCAACTCTGCCAGATAACATGAACTAATCATAGGAGTAATACTTCATATTCACAGGGTCAGATATTTGAGAGACATCTTAGAATTCTGCTTCCTACAAACCATCTTTTTACCACTGTTTTGAAGTGCTACCTGTACCAAAAACCAAATAGTCATATATATATATATATATGACTATATGTAAATAGTCATATATATAGTCATTTCTGGGAAGAGTTTATGTAGAATCAATATTTCTTCCTTAATTGTTCATTGAATTGACCAATGAAATCATCTTGGCCTGGGGTTTTCTTTGTGAAGAGATTTTAAATTACAAATTCCGTTTCTTTAATATATGTAAGACTATTCAGGGTATCTATTTCTTTTTGAGTAAGTTTAACATTTTTGTCTTTGTGCAGACTTTGTCCATTTTGTCCAAGGTGTCTACATTCATGACATAAAGTTGTTCACAAAATTATGTGATTATCCTTTTGATATCTGGAATCTGTAGAGATGTCACCTCTCTCTTTCCTGATATTGGTAATATCTTTTTTTTTTTTTAGGAGAAAAAAACATATAATTTTACTTTTGTTTAACTTTTATTTTAGGTTTGGGGGTACATGTGCAAGTTTGTTATACAGGTAAACTTGTGCCACAGGGGTTTGTTGTATGTCTTATTTAGTCACCCAAGTGCAAAGCCTAGTACCCAATAGTTCTTCTGCTTCCCTTCCTCCTCCCACTCTGGTGATATCTTAATATCTTTTGTCTTCTCACATTTTTTTCTCTGATCAGTCTGGCTAAAGACTTATCAATTTTATTGTCTTATTGAAGAACCAGCTTTTAGTTCCATTTATTTTCTTGATTATTTTATTGGCTTCAATTTCATTAATTTCTGGTGTGAACTTTACTTCCTGCCTACTTCAGAGTTAATTGCTCTTCTTTTTCTAGTTTCTTGCAATGGAAACTGAAATAATTGATTTTGTAATATAAGTTTTTAGTGTTATAAATTTCTCTTTAACTACTGCTTTGGCCCTGTCCCACAAAGTTTGATATGTTGGGTTGTGACGCTTCTTTCACTTAGCACATTTTCAGGGTTTATTCATGTTTTAGCATGTGTCAGTGCTTCATTACTTTTTATAGATGAATAATATTTCATTGCATGACTTTACCATGTTTTGTCTTTCCATTCATCAATTGATGGACATTCAGATGGTTTGCACTTTTTGGCTATTATGAATAATATTGCTGTAAACATTCATGTACAAGTTTTTTGTTGGCTTATGTTTCTAATTCTCTTGTCTACAGGTGGAATTGCTGGGTATATGGTAACTCTATATTTAACATTTTAGGGAACTGCCAAACAGTTTTCCAAAGTTCCTGTACCAATTTATAATTCTACCAACAAGATATGAGAGTTACAGTTTCTCCACATCTTAACACTGGTTATTGTTTGTCTTTTTTATTATAGCCATCCTAGTGAAGTAGTATCTCGTTGTGGTTTTGATTATATTTCCTTGATGACTAATGATGTTGAACATCTTTTCACAAGCTTATTGGCTATTTGTACAGATTGAATATCCCTTATCTGAAATGCTTGGGAACAGAAGTGTTTAGGATTTGGGATTTTTTTTGGATTTGGAAATATTTGCATACACATACTGAGATATTTTGGGAATGGGACCCAAGTCTAAACACAGAATTTCCTTATATTTTATATACACCTCATAGACATAGCCTGAAGGTAACTTTGCACAATATTTTTAATTTTGTGCATGAAAAAAGTTTTGACTGCAACCCATTACATAAAGTCACGTGTGAAATTTTCCCTTGTAGCGTCATGTTGGCACTCAAAAAGTTGAATTTTGGAAGATTTCAGATTTTGTGTTTTTACATTAGGTATACTCAATCTATATATCTTCTTTAGAATATATTTAGAAATGTCCATTGCAATCCTTTGCCCATTTTCAATCAGATGGTCTTTATTATTGATTTGTAAGAGTTCTTTATATATTATGGCTAGAGATCTTTATCTGACATATGATCTTTTCCCATTCTGTAGATTGTCTTTTTTACTTTCTTGATGGTGTCCTTTAAAGCGCAAAAGGTGTTAGTTTTGATGAAGTCCAATTTATTTTACTTATTTTTTTGTCACTTGTGCTTTTGGTGTCATAGTTACAAACCATTCTGTAATCTAAGGTCACGAAGATTTATTTCTCTTTCCTACTGAGAGTTTTATAGATTTAGTTGTTACATTTAGGGCTATGATCCATTCTGAATTTATTTTCTATGTCATGTGAGGTAGTGATCCAGCTTCCTTCTTTTGCATATGTATATCCACTTGTCCAAGTTCCAGTTGTTGAATGTTTATTAATTTTATTATCTTTGTCATTTCTGCATCAGTTTTGACTGATCAGTTTTTCTCCTCATTTGGGTTGTATTTTCTTGCATCGCATGCGTGATAATTTTTTATTGGATAGCTTACATTCTGAATTTTACCTTGTCGGATGCTGGATATTTTTGTATTTCTATGAATATTATTGAGCTGTGTTATGGGACACAGTTTTGTTATTTGGAGACGGTTTGATACTTTCTGGTCTTGCTTCTAAGCTGTTAGATGGTACCAGAGTGGCATTTGGTTTAGGGCTAATTTTACTCCACCACCAAGGCAAAAACTTCTCTGAGTTCTCTAGTTAGCAGTCCCCAACCTTTTTGGAACCAGGGACCAGATTTGTGGAAGACACTTTTTTCCTGGACCAGGCTGGGGGAATGGTTTGGGGATGATTCAAACACATTATATTTATTGTGTACTTTATTTCCATTGTTATTAAATTTTAATATATAATGAAATAATTATACAACTCACCATAATGTAGAAAAGCGGGAGGGAGCCCAGAGCTTCTTTTCCTCCTGCTGGACAATCCCATCTGAGGGTGATGGGAGACAGTGACAGATGGTCAGGCATTAGATTATTATCAGGAGCACACAACCTAGATCCCTTGCATGCGCAGTTCACAATATGGTTCGCGTTCCTCTGAGAATCTAATGCTGCCAGTGATCTGACAGGAGGCGGAGCTTAGGCAGTAATGTAAGCAAAGGGGAATGCCTGTATATACAGATAAAGCCTCACTTGCTTGCTTGCTGCTCACCTCCTGCTGTGTGGCCCAGTACTGGTGCTGTTCTAGTTGACGCATGGTTAGTTATGAGGTTCTGTGTTGGACTGGTAGAAACAGTAACTATTGTCATTCAGGGATTATTCCCTCTAATTCTTTCAGATGATTCCTTCCCCCAGCTTCTCAAAGTTTCTCATACAATTGAGCTGATCAGTACCTAGCTGAAATTCAGGGAGTCCCCTCTGCAGATCTCTGGAGCTTTCTCTCACTCACTACAGATTTCTCCTTCTACAACTCTGCCCTGCCAAAAACCACTGCAGTAGCCTCCCCAAACTATCACCTCTATCTCCTTAATTACAAATGCATTCTTTTTATCAGGTATGTTAACATGACAAGCATGGAGACAACTGCCTTTGAAAGAAGAGTTACTTAACAATTCTTGAGAGGAGAGGGCATTCCACACTAGGCAGGGCCTCATGGAAAGCACCCGGTTGGGGAAGGAGGCAGAAGGAGCAGAGGAGAGCATGGCCCAGAGCCTTCATTGTGGTCACCATGGAAAGGAAGGGATGAGGCAGGTTAGGCAGCTGAGCAGGTTTAGTTAGGATTGGCTGGTATGAAAAATTTTGGTGGGCTTTGAGCTATAGGGGTAGTTCCTGGATGTCTTGTGTCTGGTTCCGAAATGATTTCCAGCAGGATTTAGAGTGATTTAGAGTATTTGGCTTGTGTGGGAGTTTTCTAAAGGAGTTGGTTGGTGGATATGGCCTTTGGATTGGTTGTTTGCATATGAAAGAAATGTTCACCAGGGAATCATTTGCTATCTCTAAGAATTAGCTAGTCATGGGAGGGGCAGCCTCTCCCTGACAAGCAAGGCCTCCAAGATGTCAAAGCATCATAAAATGAAGAAAATAAAATACGATTAATGCACTTATCAACTCAGGGAGATTACCAAGCTCTGCTTGTACTTCTCCTTCTTGCACTGTAGACTGACAACTTTTCAGATTATAAACTGAGACAGTCATAAGATTCCTCTCATTCGTTTATCAGGGATTGCTGTCTTTTTGTTGCCCAATACCCAGTGTCTTGAAAACTTTTTTCTTCATGTATTTTGTCTTTTTTTTTTTTTTTCAGTTGTTGCGGGATTTTAGGTAGGAGGATAAATCCAGTCCCTCTTACTCCATCTTGTTCAGAAGTAGAACTATGGAAGATCATTTACATTTGAAATTAAAATTCAGTTGAGATTTTTGGGAGCCAATAACAGTAAACAGGTTTGGCTTCTATATTGATAATTCAGCAGTCTTTATTAACAGATTGGAGTGTTAGAGCAAGGTAGAGAGAAGACAGAGCATCTAAGCTAAGACAAAGGATGGGTGGGAAGACTTCAAGTAGACAGAATGCCATGAACAAAATGGTTGAGGATGCAAATTTTATGTGTGTTTAGAGGATAAGTAGCTCACATTCACTGGAAAGCATGCAGTCTTTAAATGGAGCCAAGCTTCAGCATAGGTTGGGATCAGATTTTGTAGAGAAGGCTAATGGGAGGTATAAAGAAAACGAGAATTTCTCTTTCCATAAAATCTGTATTTTCCTCATGGTGTTCCCCAAACTTTTTTTTCTCCTAAGCCCTCACTAATATTCATTTTTCATTCCTTCACTTTCTCCTAGTATCTAATCCATTAGCTCTGTAAGGTCTGCCTTATTTTTAGCTGTAGAACTTCACTGTTCAATAAGGTAGACATTAGCCATATGTGGCTATTTAAATGTAAATGAATTAAATAAAATTGAAATTTCAGTTCCTTATCGTCCTGGCCACATTTCAGGTGTTCAAGAGGTACATCTCTCCATGGGCCATTGTTTTGGTTGGACAGCACAAGGAACATTTCCACCATCACAGAAAATTATGTTGCATAGCACTACTCTAGAATGTGCTCAGAGGCAAAATTTTAAATTTTGTATGCAGTATAACTATGTGAAAACTAAGACTTAACAATAAAATTTTAAAGATTTAAAGGAAGTGATCAAAATAGCAATATTGATTATTTTTCACTAAGCTCTTGCTAATCATTTCTTCTATTCATATAATTTCTGTGTTTTATATACAGAGCACATGTTTGTACTAGGAAAAATTATGTCTTCGGTAATTTATTCTTGTTCGTACTATAAGCACTTTAAGCCTCATTCTCTCCCCACTAGACAATATAATAGTATTTTAACTAGCCATCTGCCTCTAGCCTTGCTCTGCTGGTAGTTATCTTGGTATCTGTTACTAAAATGATATTCCTGAATCACAGATTAGTTTTCATTTTCCTACTCAAAAACTCTCAGTAGGTCACCAGTGCCCGAGGAAAAATTTGCAGCAGACTCATAATTCTGACATTCACAGTCCTTCATGATCTGGCCCTAACCTAGCATTTCATTCTCAGGCATCACCACATCATTCCTGTGCATCTTACACTCCTACAAACCAAATTCATTTAGCTAGGTCCCTTTAAAGAACCCAGGCAAGATTGTCATCTCATCAGTATTGTTTCCATGGTGAAACAAGTAACAAATTCAACACAAGTGGCCTAGAGTTGAACTTCTGCAACCTTTGTAGTTCTAGACTGTCTATAATGGCATTTTTTAAAATTATACTTTATGTTCTAGGGTACATGTGCACAACGTGCAGGTTTGTTACATATTTATACATGTGGCATGTTGGTGTGCTGCAGCCATTAACTCGTCATTTACATTAGGTATATCTCCTAATGCTATCCCTCCTCCCTCCCCCGACCCCACAACAGGCCCCAGTGTGTGATGTTCCCCTTCCTGTGTCCAAGTGTTCTCATTGTTCAATTCCCACCTATGAGTGAGAACATGAGTTGATTGGTTTTCTGCTTTTGCGATAGTTTGCTGAGAATGATGGTTTCCAGCTGCATTCATGTCCCTACAAAGGACATGAACTCATCCTTTTTCATGGTTGCATAGTATTCCATGGTGTGTATGTGCCACATTTTCTTAATCCAGTCTATCATTGATGGACATTTGGGTTTGTTCCAAGTCTTTGCTATCTTTGCTATTGTGAATAGTGCCACAATAAACATACGTGTGCATGTGTCTTTATAGCAGCATGATTTGTAATCCTTTGGGTATATACCCAGTAATGGGATGGCTGGCTCAAATGGTATTTCTAGTTCTAGATCCTTGAGGAATATCCACACTGTCTTCCACAGTGGTTAAACTAGTTTACAGTCCCACCAACAGTGTAAAAGTATTCCTATTTCTCCACATCCTCTCCAGCACCTATTGTTTCCTGACTTTTTAATGATCGCCATTCTAACTGGTGTGAAACGGTATCTCATTGTGGTTTTGATTTGCATTTCTCTGATGGACAGTGATGATGAGCATTTTTTCATGTGTCTGTTGGCTGCATAAATGTCTTCTTTTGAGACGTGTCTGTTCATATCCTTTGCCCACTTTTTGATGGGGTTGTTTGTTTTTTTCTTGTAAATTTGTTTGAGTTCTTTGTAGGTTCTGGATATGAGCCCTTTGTCAGATGAGTAGATTGCAAAAATTTTCTCCCCTTCTGTAGGTTGCCTGTTCACTCTGATCGTAGTTTCTTTTGCTGTGCAGAAGCTCTTTAGTTTAATTAGATCCCATTTGTCAATTTTGACTTTTGTTGCCATTGCTTTTATTGTTTTAGACATGAAGTCCTTGCCCATGCCTATGTCCTGAATGGTATTGCCTAGGTTTTCTTCTAGGGTTTTTATGGTTTTAGGTCTAACATTTAAGTCTCTACTCCATCTTGAATTAATTTTTGTATAAGGTGTAAGGAAAGGATCCAGTTTTAACTTTCTACTTATGGCTAGCCAGTTTTCCCAGCACCATTAATTAAATAGGGAATCCTTTCCCCGTTTCTTATTTTTGTCAGGTTTGTCAAAGATCAGATGGTTGTAGATGTGTGGTATTATTTCTGAGGGCTCTGTTCCGTTCCATTGGTCTATATATCTGTTTTGGTACCAGTACCATGCTATTTTGGTTACTGTAGCCTTGTAGTATAGTTTGAAGTCAGTGTGATGCCTCCAGCTTTGTTCTTTTTGCTTAGGATTGTCTTGGCAATGCGGCCTGTTTTTTGGTTCCATATGAACTTTAAAGTAGTCTTTTCCAATTCTGTGAAGAAAGTCATTGGTAGCTTAATGGGGATGGCATTTAATCTATAAAGTACCTTGGGCAGTATGGCCATATAATGGCATTTTTATAGAAGGACTAAGTAGGATTGTGTTGTTCTATGGACATTTTGTGTTTCTGTTATAATTAATATATATACAAAAGAAACAGAAATTGAGATACCTTGATTATGAACATAATTTACAACTGAAATCTCTGTAAAGGAATCTGGAAAGGTAAATCTACTCTTTACAATTACAGAATAATGCTTTATTGATGATCAGAATGTTCTGTGTTGAATTTCAGGTGCTCTGAATTACAATGAGAAACATCCAACTAAGGCAACATGGACCACATGAGTCATTCTTGCACATAATGAGGCCTGCCGCTTGGGGTTCTTCTGTCATGTACAAGAAGGCACTTGTGCTTTCACTCCTTGGGGCATAGTACTCAGCCTCATGGCAATAAGAGAGAACTCAAACCTGCTCTGTCTGCAGGGAGTGTGGGGAAATAAGTCTTGTCCACCAATCTTGGCTACACTGCAAATAAAGTGTCTTTGAAACACTGTGTCAAGAAATTAGAATCCTAGCTGGGGCTAGCCTGTTCATATTACACTCAGTAATAGCTACATTACACAGGAAAGCTGGTAAGTGTGTGGCTATTTATCAGGGGCTGCTGTAACCGGAAAGAAGCAGGTCATTCTGACTGCATCTAAAAGGAAAAACATTCTTCTACCCATAAGCAAACAGGGTATCTCATGTCCAGGGACAAAGGATCCTGAAAAGTCAAGGCTAAAGGAGGAAGCATGAAGAAATTATTTTCCTGAACTTAATAGCTCTTATATTTGTAGGGGAAATAATGGGATATAGAAGCCCAGTTTATCAAAAATAAAATAGAAAACAAATATCCTAATAGGAAAACATGGCCCTTCCTCTGACAAGTATCTTAATTGAAAACTTTTCAAATTGGCATGACAGCCTTTCTTCATGAGTTCACAGCTAACAAATACAGATGAGGTCATCAGACATAACTTTTAGAGCACATGGCTTTATACAATGCAAGTGTATCAGACATTTCCTCAACATAAGAGATCAAACCAGAAAAACAGGCTGTGGGAAGGGGAGGTCAGGAAATGAATAATAAAATGACAAGAAAAAGAAAAAAAAAAAAACCTCTATTATAAAACAGCCATGTAATCTCAGAAAGATGATATAACATCTGTAAAACAAAAAACAGAATGCTGTAAAAAAGGAAAGAGAACAAGAAAAATGTTCTTGGAAATTGAAATTTTGACAGCCAAAATAAAAACTCAATAGAGAATTCAACACAGAAGAGAAAATTGAAATCTCTTAGAAAGTAATATTGAAAAAGAGAAGGGCTATAGAAGAAAAATGACTTAGAGGATTAATCTAAGAGATCCAATATCCTACTAGTAGGAGTTCCAGAAAGAGGGGATGGAGAAAACAGGGGAAGACATTATCAAAGAAATAATAAAAGAAAAATTTCCAGAAAGAAAGTTGCTAAGTCCAAACAGTGAGTGGGCCCACTGGATTTCCAGTCTAATTACCGAACAGAAGACTTGTATTAGGGCATATTCCTGTGAAACTTCAGGATTCCAGAGCTAAGAGAGCTGAGTTTGAGGATAAGGAGATGGGATAGGGGCAGGGCAAAGGGAAGTAGTCACATTCCAAGAAACTAAAATTAAAATCATTAACCTTGGATGCTGGAAGATAATAAATTGGAGGGTAAGCCCCTTTCAGCTTAAAATTCTATATACAGCCAAACTATGCTATTCATGTGGGAAAAGAAACAAAAATTAGACATGTAAACATTTATAAAAATTCCTGTGTATCTTTTTATTAGTTACTGGAAAATGTGCTTCAGTAAAGTAAGGGAGTAAACCAAGAATGAGAAAGTCATGAACAGAATCCATAAAACAGGGAATTCAGTCCAGAGAAGTGGCAAAGAGAAGTCCAAGGATGACAGCTATGCAGCAGGCCTGGAGAGCGACCCGTCCAAGATTGGATCAAAACAATGGAAGGCTCTGTAGGGGGAGGGACAGAATAAATGAATTATTGGATGTGTTTGCACATTTGGGAATAAAATGTGATGCATTTTTGAAGAAAGTAGAGAATTTTCATTGTCTACCCATGAAAAAAGAAAGTCAAAAGCAATAAATAATTCTAGGAGAGACAAAATGATGTACAAAGAAAGAAACTATAACCTATTGAAAGGGAGGCAGGGAAGTGAGAGGGAAGAAAGAACAAGCAGATCACCTGGGATTCCATGAACCAGAGATAGTGTGTTATTATTTTATTATTTATCTTTTCAAATAAATCTGTACCATACACATGTATCTTTACAATAGTGGGATCATACTGTGCTATTTCTTGGTTTGCTTTTTGTCAGTTACTATTATTTTTAAATATGTATTTGACATTATTCTGTAGGATAATAGGTTATAGAATAATTAATTTAGTGAATAGGCCATAATATATTAATCAAATCTCTGTTTTTTTAATTTACTTGGTCCTTATAAATTCCCCGAAATACAGTAAAACAAAGACAGCTCTGGTTTTGGAACCAGGACTTAGAGTCTTAAAGTCCAGCTTCTTAGTGTATAACTGCGACTAAATATCCTGTCCTGATTTAGGAGATTAGGCCAAGAAAATGCAGAATATTTACTCCTATATGTATTCATGCTAATATCACAGACAGACAAGAATGATTAAAGTGCTACTTTTTAGGATTACATCATGGCTGTATTTAAGGGAGCATCTCCTACCCTATTCTCTATCTAGAGTGCTGCTAACCCAAGTATCTGCATGGTCCATTTTCTCATTTCATTCAAGTTCTTCTCTGTTCACGCACGCCCTTATCAGGAAGGTCTTTTCAGTGAACTTTACATAAAATAGGCCACCTCTGTCACTGCACAGACTTATCTCCTAAGCTGATTTTATTTTTCTCCATAGCACTTTCTCACCATCTATCACCTATTATCCCAAAAGCTGTATCTCAAGAATAGCTTTTCTGCCTTGTTTGTTGCTCCATCTCTGGCACCTAAAATAATGCCTGGCATAAAGTAAGTAGGTGTTCAGTCATCTTTGAATGAACAAACAAATGAATGAGTTAATTAACGGGGACTTAGAAAACAATGGGAACAACCCAAGAAGGCAGGGAAGGGAAATTCTAAGTCGATAGTGGTGCAGGTTAGAGCAGAAGGTCTAAGGGTCCTGGAAAGGAGGTCTCCAGGAAGAATTGACTCAGAAAAATATTGAGTAGAGTTAGGGGGAAAAAAAGGTAACTGTAACAAAAACAAATATTGGAGGACAGAGACTTGTAAAAATGGAAGCGTCGTTCTAGATACCACTTGGCTCAGCAGTGAACAATATTTAGAAGTCAAAGTGTAAGTATATTATTTAAGTAAGAATAGAATAATTCAAAATAAGATATAAACATGTTGAGAAGATGGCAGGAAGGAATGGTAGGGCTGTAAAAGTGAGCTAAATCCTCATCTCTCACAGCAACTCAGCAAGGGTAATGAATAAGTTATCAAGAAATGGCAAGATGATCATAAGTGTTTAGATGTTTGAAGATAACTGGTGGAAGGACAGCTAAAAGAGTTAAGAGAGGCTTCCTCTAGGAAACGGGTCTAGAAATGGGAAATGATGGAAAAGGGAACTATGGTTTTGCACTAGAACCATTTCTGTGATATTTGATATGAAACTATATATGTGTGTGTGTTACCTTGATAAAACTTTAAACAAGGAAAGTAGAGGCAAAATGTAAAAATTGATAATCTGGGGATTGGGCATGGTGGCTCACATCTGTAATCCCAGCACTTTGAGAGGCCAAGGCGGGCAGATCATCTGAGGTCAGGAGTTCAAGACCAGCCTGACCAACATGGCGAAACCCTGTCTCTACTAAAAATACAAAATTAGCTGAGCATGGTGGCATATGCCTGTAATCCCAGCTACTCTGGAGGCTGAGGCAGGAGAATTGCTTGAACCCGGGAGGCAGAGGTTGCAGTGAGCCAAGATCGTGCCATTGCACTCCAGCCCGGGCAATAAAGAGCGAAACTCTGTCTCAAAAAATAATAATAATAATCTGGAACTAAAATTACAGATGGTTGAAGCCACAGGGATGGAGGCAGGATGGGAGGAAGGCATGGGGAAAGTGCAGGTATGCTAAGGTCATGCCTTGTTTAGATGAGTAATTCCAGACAGCAAGAGAAAATAAAAGGTAAGTTTGCAGTTCTTAGGTAAGGCTTACCACTAGATAAATAAAAATGAAATTTATACTTTCAGATTGTTAAAAGAAATTTGTTAAATCCTGGGTGGGGAGGAAAATTCATCATTCACACTAAAGATAAGAGTCAGAAATAACAAGAAAGCACAGGATATATAAAGCAAGATGACTGGAGTCAGACCAAATAGCTTTGATCTCAATATATGTGAATATGTTTAGTCCCTCTATTTAAGAAACAGAGACTTTCAAATTACATTTTTAAAGAAGTTCGCTTACATGATTTCAAGAGACATACTTGAAACAAAATGACAAAAGATTGAAAATGAAGGGAAGGAGAGATGCTGACAAAAAAAGAAAGCAAGATAACAATAATAATCCCAGTCAAAATGGAATTGAAGGTACAAAGCATTGAATGCAAATATTCTTACCAGTACAAGAAAGCCACATACATTCATGTTATCTCTGACTTTCTTCCTCTTTCCTAGGTATTTGACATCTTGAAAGTGAGCATCACTTTGCTTATTTTGCAGCCAGTATAATGGGACTAACCCTTATTGAAAACTCCTAGAGATCTTTAAACGTATTTTTAAAAATAAATAATCCTTTTGTTGCCTTTAAAAAAAAAAAAAAAGCCAGGATATTTTCATGTTAGTAACTGTTTGCATTTTCTTGGCATACATGATTTATTGGTAACAATTTGTGCTTCTAAGCCTTAAATCGAAATAGCACATATTGATCTGGTACAATTGCACACATCATCTGCTGTGGTATCTGACACTGGGCTGCGGAACTGTTAAACTTTTGCTATGGAGAAGCCAGATGAGGTTGGAAGAAGGTTCTTTTAAATGAAATGCTCTTGTTTCCAGAGACTGTGTGCGTGTTGCCTGACTCACATTCCTCTGTTGGCCTCACCTGTATCTCTCATCAGATAGCACGTGACAAAAGAAAGGAGGAACATGTATTTACTAAAATTAACTTGAAATTTGTGTTTGTTCTATATATTCTAAACGTTTGACTTTTTATTTTTTAAATGTAGCTAATGCCGCCTACCTTGGGGGCCAAGAAATGATGGAGGTGGTGAAGAGAGATGACGAAACCATAAAGGAGCACTTAAGTAAGGTAATCACTTTAGTGCTGTAAGGGGATAGATAAGAAGTAGATGGGCAGATATATTTACTGAGGGCAAAGGACTAGAACTAGAATCTGTAAGACTTTAAGGGTTTGTAGAATGACATAGAGTTCTACTTCCAGTTAAAATTGAAATTATCCTTGAAGGTTGCGTAGAGACTAGTAAAGCTGATTACATAGTAACTTAAATATTTTTTATCACCTGTTTTTGTTGAATTAATTTTAGAATCAATACTTTTCTGTTTTGTCAATGCATTTTAGCCTCTCTAGGCCTTCTACTGAGAAAACTCCATAATATTTATAGAATAAATGAATTATGTTGGAATATAAATGAAACAGTAGAAAATACGTTGTATGTTGTATGACCTCATGACTAGTGAGCCTTTCTTATTCTCTAATGTATTAGAGTAGGAATGTCCTGCTCTGATCCTAAGACCAGTTTTGTGAAATATTCAGCATTTGGGAGTTATTCTGCAAATACTAGAATCTTGCACACACACATTTGGAAGCACCAGTCTCTGAAACTATAAGACTAGGGTTTAGTATATGTCTAAGGTCACCCTAGAATTTGAATGACTGTGGTGCTCCTGTGGCATCATTTGTCTGGCTGTCCATTCTGAGTAGGACAGAGCTGTAGTAATACCATAGCCACTAGCCACGTGTGGTTATTTGTGGCTAGCCTTAATTGAGATGTGCCATAAGTGTAAAACACACATTGGATTTCAAAAGTTTAGTTCCCCCAAAAGCAAAATATTTCATTAATTTTATATTGATTACCTGTTGAAATGATACTACCTTAGATATAGTGGATTAAGTAAAACATATTATTAAAAATAATTTCACCCATTCCTTTATACTTTTTTAAACATTGTAACTAGGAAATTCTAAAATTGCATATGTACCTTTCTTTATACTTCTGTTGGACAGCACTAACCTTGAACTTTACAATTGGTGCTAAAAACTATGATACCTGCTGAAATGATCCCTGCTGAGTGGCAAACTCTCACAGGACTCAGGAGCAATCTACAAGTGAAATACGAGATAACCCACTGGACTTAGAATGTCTTTTATAAACCTTGATACATTTGACTTAAATTTTCTACCTTGTTAATTCTTAATTCCATAACCTCCCAATACAGTTATCTTAAAACAAGAAATGTGTATGTTCTTAAAATTTTTTTTTAGAATATTTAAAATATTCACCTGTAGAGGACTTTTGAACATGCCAATGTGTTTTTGTCTCATGGCCGTAGTAGTCATCATATTTCTAAAATAGCAATTGGCTAGAGATTGAAATTTGGAAACCAGAAGGAAGCCCTCACTAGCCGAAGAGAGTGTGCTGCGGCTTCAGGGGGGCCCTCTCTCCAGAGCTTTCAGCTACTTCCAGTCATTGAGCGATGTGAAAATACAAGAAAAACAGTATTTTATTTTTCATTTAAACTATAAGTGAATCTGTTTCAAAAATGCATTTAAGTTCTTCCAGGTTGGGAGTTCATAAAAACAGCTCAACTCTCAGTTAATAATAAGACTGGCAGATGCTCACTTCCAAAATTCACACTTGCTGAACGACTAGACCCATCATGTATCAGAGCCTGCCTTACCACCTGTGGAAGCCAGCTGCTATAAAATACTCATCATTTCTGGATTCAGCTTGTGTGTTGTGCTCAGAAAAAGGTCAAAGAAAGGTGCTAACTTATTCCTGTCCTAAGTGAAATCCATATGCAAGTGTAATCATTCCCAGATAGAGGACTGTTCATGGTAATTATGTCAGGACTGTAAGTTTACTGAAATTGTATGGGGAAATATGGGGGTATAATGGTAGATGGTAGACATTTCAAGGTTAGTATTAACACACAGTCATAGGAATAAACTTTTTCAACTCCAGGCAATAGTTTTGTTTTTGAGAAAGCGTTAAATGTACTTGTAGAATATGGGGAAACAAAGCATTGTTTCATTTAATCATGCAAAACTACCTTGCAGTTAATTCATTATCCTTTCTACCAGCAAAATTCAAGCTCTCCACTAGAATAATACAATTACAGCTCCTAAGTGAAACTAGGTACAGAGAGACAGGAAGTTTATTGCAAATTTTGTTTCTGTAATAAAAAGAGGAAACATGCTGTAATTTAATATTGGTAGAAGTTGAATCAACATATGTCCCAATCTGCTTGAGAAAATAAGGAAACTTAAAAGTGCACATAGTTCTAGGACGATAATGGGCATTGCCTCCTGCCTTCCAAACATCCCCAATAACTAGTCAAACTAAAACCAATGTCCAGGATTAGAAATATTTAGGTGTCTTAATCAAGGATATTCTTTCCCATTTCCACCCAAACAAAGGCGTTCAGAAACTGCAGAACTATCCAGGACTGTCCAGTGTGAATAGTCGTCGAGCCACACATTTGTTGAAAAATCATTTCCTATATCTCAGTATTCAACTAAAAATAGTTCTGAAAAATACATCTTTGTGCCATCCAGCCAGAATGTCATAGGAAAGTTAGTCTAAGAATAAGCTTTCTACTGTATCATGCAGACAGTTTTCTACTTCTTTCTCCTCCCCAAGAGAACTATCATACCATAATCTGCAGGCTTTGGTTCTAAATCCAAATTTTCTACCACTGGATCTCCATTTGACACAAGAAGAGAGCTTTTTATATGCTTGAGGAAAATGGGCATTTTTAGCTCTAAAAGATCTGTTGGGCTGATTATCCTCCTTCTGAGGTCCAGTGACTTTATACACAGTATTGGTCATAAAGTAATTTATTTTATTAAAATAATTTTTCTTTCCTGGAGCAAATATAACAGACTCATAGTTGTTTCCAAAGGAGTATACCATGGTTTATGGCATCATAGGTTATTTCTTTTTCCTTTTTTTGTTTTTTTGAGACAGAGTCTCACACTGTCACCCAGACTAGAGTGCAGTGGCATGATCTCGGCTCACTGCAACCTCCACTTACCAGGTTCAAGCAATTCTCTTGCCTCAGCCTCCCAGGTAGCTGGGATTACAGGTGCCTGCCACCACACCCAGCTAATTTTTTGTATTTTTACTAGAGACAGGGTTTCACCATGTTGGTCAGGCTGGTCTCAAACTCCTGACCTTGTGATTCACCCACCTCGGGCTTCCAAGGTGCTGGGATTACGGACATGAGCCACTGAGCCCAGCCTATAGGTTATTTTGTCATTTAACTAAATCCTGTTTGTCCAGTGTCATCCCCAAGAGGCCTTCCCAGTCCTTGGTTTTGGTTAGATGTCACTCCCTATGTAAAGTTGTATTGCATTTATCACACAGTTTTTAAACAATCAACCTTCACCTTTCCCCACTTTGAGGTAAGGAACTGTGTCTTCTTCATCTTTACATCCCCTAGGGCCTAGCATAATTCATACCTGGTAAACAGTTAATAAATATGTGCTAGAGAGATGGATGGTTGGGGAAGCCATTAATTAGAGTGTGGATTCTAAATCTTTTTTGTGCCATGCATCTCTTTCGCTCTCTCATAAAGTTTTTGGATTCTACTCACAATGATGTTCTTAAGTGCATAAAATATACAAGATTACAAAAGAAAGAAGTTGTTGGATAATGAGATATAATAGCAGTCAGAATTACTTTTTAAAATTTGTAATGATGAGTATAAATAAGTTTTTAGTTACCTTGAGCAAGTTAGTGTGATTTGAAAATACTTATCATTTTTATACATGACAAAATATAGGCATTACTAATATTATGGCTTGTTGTCTGTATTCATAATTGAAAGAAATACTAAATTTTGGTTAGAGATTAACAAAACTAAACATGTAAATGTTTCCCAGGTTCACATAACCCCTCCTGCAAACCCCTGCACCTGTACACCACAAGCAAAGAAGCCCTGCATTAGAGAAGCTAGAAAGGGTTAGGTAGCACGATGTTGTGGCTTAGGCACTGGCCTGAGAACAAGAAGTCATGATATGCCACACTAAAGAGACTGTTTTGGGGAGCTATAGAAGGATCTAAGCATGGGGGTAACAGGGCGACAGTCAAAACATTTGACAACCATGTGATATAGGCATTGACCAATCAGAATGTATGCCAACTATGAACAGCCAGTTCAGGGGCACCAGTTCATATCAGTTAGCCCTAGTGAGACTAACAAATGAGAGGGATTATTTTGAGGGGAAATGTGTGGTATAATACTGGAAAAGGATGAAATATGAGTTGGGGAGCCTGTTTACAAGGCTTTTATAAGAACTAAGGCATTGAGATTGAGGATGGAAAGATTTAGGAGATAGAATCAAAGGTACTGAGTACTCACAGGATATCGGGGAATGAAGAGGAGGAATCTAAGATTATTTCTCTGTATCGGACTTGGTAATAAGATAGGGAATATGGGAGGAGAAGCAGCAGCAAGTTATGGGAGATGGCTGAACAAGTGGTTCATTTTAGTACTTGTGTTTGAGATGCCAGTGGGACGTGCAAGTGGATCCGTGTCTGGCAGGCCCTGGATGTATGGGTATAAAGCTTAGAAGGTATTTGGGGCTAACTTTCGATTGGGGAGTGATGAGGCTGTAGTTAGAGCCAAGAACATGGGTAATAGCAGCCTAAAGAAATTATACAGAATAAGGAGAGAGGACTTCTAATGATTGATCGTTGGGGAACCCAGCTTAAGGGTTGGGAGGAAGACAAGGAGCCAATGAATGCATAGGATGGGAGGGGAGGTAACAAGGGTGGGAATGAGAACCAGGATGAAATAAACCAAAGGAAGAGAATCAACTGTGCATTTTCGCCACCCCAGTCCCAGTTTGTCTGGAAGCCTCTGGAGTATTCTCTGTTTTATGAGGCACCTGGTGTGTTGGAGGCAAATAAGAGGTCAGCACTCCCTTGTTCTGTCACTGTTCTAAGCCATAAGGGATGCATGTCTCATTCATTGAAAACTGAACTCATGTTTGGTTTATAAACTTGAAGTTTTCATTTCAAACTCACTTAGGGGGGAAATTCTAAACTGCCATGACCACGTTTGGCCCAGGCTTATGGAAACAGCTGGTGTGTGCTACTGCCAGACTGAATCTGAGCATCACTATCAGTAAGTAGGAATCTGAAATTGTTCCAAAGAGAACACATGGAGTGCAGCTTTCAGATGAAGTTAGGCAGTGGTGGAGGGGCTGCCTGCAAGGTGGTGCTGCCCCTGTCCCCAGAGGGCCAGGCCAGGCCTACAGTGTGGCTTGGGAAAGGGGCAAATGTCCTCAAGAACAGGAACTCCTCTGCTATTGCTCTCTCCCCATTCTTCTTAGACTGCCTTAGCCCAGAGGTGTGTGTTGCCTTTGGGAGCAAACCTTGTGCAGTTGTTTGCAGATTGGGGCATGCAAATCCTTCTGACATGCACACGTCCTGCCGGGTGCAGCATAGGAAGTGCTCCCTGGACCGGCTCACCAGGACTGCCTTTCCGCCAAGCCTCGGTGTTCTGAAATGGATTGTGTTAGTTCTGCCTGTTTAATTTGAAGCCTGTGCAGAATGTCCTAATCATCCTGAAAAGAGATAGGTTTGTTTTTATCTCAGTATTTTGACCTTGAAAGCTTTATTTGGGCAATTCTGTTAACACACCCTGGGGTTCTCCAGTGGAGCCTGGTGACTGAGGGGAGGCAAACGTGCTGGAGAGCCAGGCTCCCAGAGTCTCAGCCGAGCTTCAAACACCAAATCCACCCTTGCTCATGACCCTGCGTAAGTTACTGGACCTCACTGTGCCTCCTTTGTTCATCAATAAAATGCTTTAATAATAGTATCTAGCCTCATACAGTTATTCCAAAAATATGCTATAATTCATACCTTGTAATTCAGACCTTATAAGAGTATCCATGCTGGGCACAGTGGCTCACACCTATAATCCCAGCACTTTGGGAGGCCGAGGTGGGTGGATCATGAGGTCAGGAGTTCGAGACCAGCCTGGCCAACATGGTGAAACCCCATCTCTGCTAAAAATACAAATATTAGCCAAGCATGGTGGTGCATGCTTATAGTCCCAGCTACTCGGGAGGCTGAGGCAGAAGAATTGCTTGAACCTGGGAGGCGGAGGTTGCAGTGAGCCGAGATCATGCCACTGTGTGGGCGACAGAGTGAGACTCCGTCTCAAAAAAAAAAAAAAAAAGAGTATCTGGAATGTACTAAGCATTCAATAAATGTTTTTATTACTATTACAAAGTTAGGTATAGCCTAGTTATGCTTCTGAGTACTTTAAAAATATTATTTGCCTAACTGTTCCTCCTCTCACATCTCCTTTTCAGATATTTTCATTGTGTTAAGGAAAGGTGTTAGTGATGCTGAGTATGTGGCCAAGAGACCCCAGAATGCCCAATGCCATTCTAACTAACAGCCACCACTCCGCATAAGATGCCTCAAGGAGCTGTTGTATAGGAACCATAATGAGGGAAAACACAATAGTACTTGATTTTTACCAAGACTTGGGCCCATTATTCTAGTCCAGAGAAGTCTGATGAACTGGACTTGGCCTTTCTCTCAGTTAGTTGAGTAAAACCATTCCAGTATATCTGCCCCATTCTTGGGGCACAGATCCAGGGAAAGACAGAAACACAGGAGGAGACTGGCGCCCAGGGCCTCTTACTTTGCCAGAGGGCCTCGCCAGAGGAAAGCAGAGGTCCTGGATTAGCGTCTCACTGCAGTCTCACATGAGAAAGAGACAAGCCAGTCACTCAATGGCCTCGTGGTTTCTATGTGGGAGGGAGAGGATCCTGGCCCTTTACATGTTAGCCACACAGAAAGGAGAATGCTGCTCTGCACACCACTGTATACACAGATGGTTGTTCCAGCTATTGGAGAGTGAGCCACACAGTGCCCCATGGGACCTACTCCTCCTCCTTTGGCGCTCCCATTCCTGCTGCTCCCCTCAGAGAGAAGCAGGGTTCGTGGGCCGGAAGCATTTGTGTTTTCAGCTCCATCCTCAGCCGCTTTTTAAAAATCTTTGGAGATTTCCGTTCTCATTTTCTCACAAATGGTAATTGAGCCAGTTAGGAATAAACGGAAGAGAGGAAACAAGGTAACTGGAAAAAATGAAGTCCCTAAACCATCTCCCTTTCTTTAGCAGTTCTGCAAGTTCCTAAAAACAGGGGCTCAGAAAGACTGCAGTGAAATGTTGACACTTTGCAACTGCCTGTGTTCCCAACAGGGATAAGATTTTTAAGTAACTGAAAGGAGATGCTTATATCACAGAACTGGTTTCCTTTAACATTGCAAGATTGGGGCTTACATGTCTTTGACTCTGAAGGGAGGGGAGAGGTAGACACCTGCTGCTGTCATCCAGACTGTCTGGACTCTCCCCAGAAATGGGCATGCATTGGAGGACCTAACAGTTTATATCCTGAGCCCGGGAAAGCTGCAAGGGGATGAAAACAGAAGATAAAGGCGGGTAGGGGGCCCTGGCTGAGAAGTAGGGGGCCTCTATGTGTAGGTACTAATTTGATCCCTTGGTATGCAACCAACTGCTTTATATCTGACCTTTTGCTTTTTTCACAAACAATGAAACAAGCAAAAAACCTGTTCTAGTGGAAATTATTTCAAAGAAGGAAAGAAAACCTGGAGAAAGCAGGAATGACATCTTTTTCTTAGACCTCTGGAAGAAAGGCCGAGAAGATAGATCTCTCTGAGCATCTGCGTCACTCCTCTTTGGTCACTGTCTCTGGTGCTGGCTTCCTGGTTGCCCTGCTGTGCAGTGTAAGCTGCCAGGGAGATACAGCTGTTTATGAAGTGCTAACAGAAAGCCTTGCATTGCTCAGAAAAGTGGTGGGCATTGCCTTCACTGCTGCAGGAACCCACAGGCTCACCCTGTGAGCCCACCAGGAAGAAAAGTAACTCCCAGAATGTCAGTGTCTTCCTTCATTTAGAAGATGCTCAACCAAGGATAGCCAAAGGGCACTATAGCTTAGGCTCTAGGTCTCCTTTATGAGGAAAAGCAGGTTTTATTATAAAAGTAAGTAGAAGCAGAGAATCCACTCCAAGAGCTGACTGTTAGTAGTGGCTTGCCGATAGGGATGTGCTTCAGTTTATTTGGTTGGTGACTTACCTTCTACCCCATCTGTCTTTCTCTGCAATCGTGTCTGGGGAATACGACATATACATTTTTTAGAAAATGAGTAAGTATATGGTAAAACAACTTTGCTTTAGATTGTAAAAAATAAAATACTTATATATTTTCTGAGCCTGACTATGTCCAAAACAACTTATCAGAATGGAATATCTTTTCTCAAAGGCTAATTTAAGGTCATGTGGATTCTTTTTCCTTGATCAGGGCACAGCTCCCACGCCACCCCACCCCACTATTGCCCAGTCTGTGTCAAGGAGCTCCCTTTGTCCTCACCTGTAAAGCAGCAGCCTTTAAGAGTTCCCACTATGTGTAAAGCACTTGATATACTTTGTTTTCCGGTCCTCAGAACTAGCCCACTGGTAACTAGTTCTGTCTTACTTTACAGATGAGTAAACAGGCACAGGGAGGCTAAGTAACTGCTCCAGGATCACAGCACCAGTAAATGGCAGAACCAAGATTCCAGTCCAGGTGGATACGGCTCAGGGACCCGTACAGTCTTAACACTGCACTCACTGCACTACGCTCTTCTGGCTGCATAAGGAGCTTGAGTAGTTTCATAAATTACTTTAGAATAATATAAATAAAATTACTTTACCACACTGTGATATAAAGACATTATGAGAAGCCCTTTCACTCTCAATGTGACACCCCCAGAAATGCCATTTACCACCCTGCTCAGGCCTGCACTGTATTACAAAACAGGCAGCCCACAAATTGACTACCCAAAGTAGTCTGTGCCAAGGGCTCATCAAACTGAATTTCTCATTGGAAGCATTTCAAGTTGTATTGATGAGATCTCGTTTGTACCAAACTAGACTTTGTGATGAATTATGATTTAAAGAGCTTCTAAAATTCAGTTTATCCATAGGGTTAACAACAACAAATATATATATATATATATTTCTATATATAAATATATATGCAAAACAAATATATATGCAAATATATATATGCAAAACTTTCATTTAGCACTTTTATTCCTGTAATGCCTGTAGTCCTACTGTCCTATTGAATAGACAGAAATAATTCAGATAGATATTTTTATTTGTAGCTTTTAAAATTTTTATTATTTTAAGGTGTTGCTATGTCACTGAAAGTGAGTTTTGTTAGTTATTAGCTAAATCATAAGATGCTTTCTAATATTTCTTTGTTCGTACTATAAGTCCTCTATTAGTAATGCATAAAAGCTCACAACTCCAAATGTATACTAAAACAAAGCTTTGTTCACGTTCACTCCCTCAGGGCAGAATTTGGGTTTTCATGCTTTGGGGTCCCGTAGGGCTTTGTCCATACCTCTGTCTGCCTGTTGTGTTTGAGAGCCAGTTTATACAGGCCTGTTCTCTCACCTAGTCTGTGAGCTGCTCCAGGGCAGAGACCATCTTACACACTTCTGAATGTCAGCCACTTAGCCCAGTACCAGATATGGGTTGGATTCAGAGTCATTTTTGGTGGAACTCATTTTAATCTATCAGCTTCAGCAATTCACTGTCCAGAAGTACCCGTTTGTAGACCCCACAAAAAGTGGAAGAGAAAACACAGAGGAGAAAGGACAAATGTGGGGACAAGCTGCAGCAATCTGCAGGGATATTTTAGGAGGGACATGTCTCCTTAGGCACACACTAAAGAGTTAAAGGGAAGTTCATCTATGAGCAAAGAGACCATAGTAACCATAAATCCACTTTCCTGCAGAAAACACAGGAGGAAAAGCTAAAGCGTGGTTCTGGGGAATCAAAATTTAGAACTGAAAAAGTTACATTTTGTGCTTAATAGAATACAAGGGGTTACTTAACATGACAATTTGGAAACAGAAAAGTTTCTATCACAATGATGTATACTTTTTATCAACTCTCATGAGTACCAAAACAAGTGCTAAGGAGAAATACACTACAGGAAATAATTTATTTTCTTCTAAACCTTTGAATGTAAACATCCTGCTGATTGCCTGTGATTCTTTGTTAACAATTCCAGTACTTTCACAGCGGTTATCACCCCCATGACACACAGTGCCTCAGAAGAGCTACATAGACTGTGAGAAGGCTTTCAATAAAGGTAGCTAGTTGGGAAGGCTGGGTGCTGTGGCTCATGCCTGTAATGTAAGTACTTTGTGAGGCTGAGGTGGGTGGATCACTTGAGCCCAGGAGTTGGAGACCAGCCTGGGAAGCACAGGGAGATCTCGTCTTTACAAAAAAAAATTTAAAAATTAGCTGAGCATGGTGGCATGCACTTGTGGTTCCAGCTACCCTGGAAGCTGAGGTGTGAGGGTCACTTGAGCTCAGGAGATCAAGGCTCCAGTGAGCTGAGATCACACCACTGCACTCTAGGCTGGGCCCAGAGTAAGACTGCCTCAAAATAAATAAGTAAATAAAAATAAAGATGGCTGGGTTAGCTCCTGTTGACAACTCTCACACTCTGTTAGTTTTCATATCCAGTTTAAGACCTGTCAGTTGTCAGGTTTTGTGTTTTTATAACGTGGGTCTATTTATTGGAATTGTAAATAGTAGCAAAAGGTACAGGTTAGGAATGTTGTCTATGGATTTGTAGCCCAGCTCTTCAATGCAGAATTGCTTGAAATAAGCTGGTTAATCTTGCTAAGCCTCAGTTTCCTTTTCTGTAAAATATGGATACAATACTTTCCTTAGAGTATTGTTGTGAGGATACAACAAGATAATACATATAAAGTGCTTACTTAGCACAGAGCCTGGCCATTGCTCTCAGCCCATCGGTTCATCATGTTGCATTGCGATTCATTTTTACATACCATTAAATAAGAGTATGCACTGTTAACCACTATGTTTTTGGTGTCCAGTTGTTTCTCTTTCTTACTACTTCACCCCTCCTTCCCCATCCCCCGCCAGTGCCACCACACACTCCATACTTTCTCATTTTCCTGTTCAGGGCTACAGGTGCAGAGTCCTCTGGTCAGATCTATTGCCTGTGATTTATAATTTATAGGGAAAAGGAAGTATCTCAAGCCAGTGTACGTAAAGGCATTAGATAACCACGTGTTTTACTTGTAAGCCAAGACTTTCATAGGAAGCCCTTTAGAGAATATAGCCCGAAAAAGAACTAGTAAAAGAAAACAAAATTTTAAAAAATGTGAGCCCACCATCATCAGTTGGGCATTTAACCAAATGGGGCCCACTTCAAATGGTTAACAATTGTAGAGAATTGAGAAATAAAATCAGATAAACATACGGGAGGTCTAGACTCCTCACTGTTCTGCTGTCTTGAACGCTGACACCACTCTTTGTTGAGGTTCCCAGCACATGCCTTGGACATGTGCCCCATAATTACTTGGACATATTTGTCTCTTGATACCCCAAGGTAGGTGTCAGGTCCCTTAATCCATGTTGATCACCCCTGCTCAAATCACTGCTTTAACTACATGCACGGGGATGGTGTTTGCTCAGTGCTGAGGGCTCATCAAGCTGGACTTCTCATTGGAAGCATTTCAAGTTGTAATTGCATCACAGAAAAGTAAATGGTACGTTCTTCATGGAAACAGTCTGAAATGTCAGGCAGAAAGCAACAGTGGTGCGTACATTGACGCTCTTCTTGTCGAGGAGACTGTATTAGATGAGGTCTTTTCTATCTGGCTTTCCTTTAAGCTGACTGCCATTATCATAGGACTTCACACTGTAGCTTGTACTGGAGTGAGGGTCCTAGAGTAGCTGTCTCAAGGTCCAGAGATTTTGAGGCGAGAGCATGCCCTGGAGCAGAGGAACAGACCTGATGGGCGTGAACCCAAGTCTGACTTTCCATATTTCTTAGCAGTGTTCCCTGTTCTGAGGAAGTGCTGAGTAACTGCATAGCGACTGTTCCTTATCCTATTTCCTGAATACAATAGAAAAGATTGCTGGTGGTAAGTGTAGGGAGTAGCTTAGAGAGAGCCTAATGTTATCAGCACTATTGGTAGATAATTAATACCTGCAAATAGTTTGTACTCTTGACAGTATTTCAAGGCAAAGCTATAGTAGGGTAGTTGCTGAGAGATCCTGGGAAACTTGTTTTTCTAGTACTGGACAGAATAGTCTCCCACTGTTTGTGAGGTTGCAGCATTTTAGAGCTGTAGAAAGAGCTGAGACCAGGAGGAAGAACCAGGCAACTGCTAGGCTCTCACATTCTCCAGGAAACAAAAGAAGTTCTTACTCTGCTAAGAACCATAGCAAAATGAATTTTGGCTTTAGGGGCTTTGGAATGCCCGGAAATGGTTGGAGTAAGGGAAAGTAGGAGAGTGTGAAGAGTGAACTAAGTGATAAATCTCTTAAGTTGCAGGCTCTCTGCAGCGTGCAAAACTGGAACCCCAGGTAACAACCAAGAAAACCTCCATGAAGCTGGAATACTGTGATACTGTGCAGTCATAAAAAAGGATGAGTTCATGGCCTTTGCAGGGACATGGATGAAGCTGGAAGGCATCATTTTCAGCAAACTAACACAGGAACAGAAAACCAAACATGGCATGTTCTCACTCATAAGTGGGAGTTGAACAATGAGAACACATGAACACAGGGAGGGGAACATCACATACCAGGGCCTGTCGGGGGTTAGGGGGCTAGGGGAGGGATACCATTAGGAGAAATACCTAATGTAGATGACAGGTTGATGGGTACAGCAAACCACCATGGCACGTGTATACCTATGCAACAAACCTGCACGCTTTGCACATGTATCCCAGAATTTGAAATATAATTTAAAAAAAAAAGAAACCTCCATGAAGCAATTCACAGTAAGTCTGCTACTTGAGGTTTACTTGTTCATAATTTACTCTCTGGAGTAAATTTTTTCCTCTATAAAGTGTTTTTAACTAACTTTCTCTTTAAATATTGGTTAAAGGCCGGGCGCGGTGGCTCAAGCCTGTAATCCCAGCACTTTGGGAGGCCGAGACGGGCGGATCACGAGGTCAGGAGATCGAGACCATCCTGGCTAACATGGTGAAACCCTGTCTCTACTAAAAATACAAAAAAACTAGCTGGGCGAGGTGGCGGGCGCCTGTAGTCCCAGCTACTCTGGAGGCTGAGGCAGGAGAATGGCGTAAAGCCGGGAGGCGGAGCTTGCAGTGAGCTGAGATCCGGCCACTGCACTCCAGCCCGGGTGACAGAGCAAGACTCCGCCTCAAAAATAAATAAATAAATAAATAAATATTGGTTAAGGCATCATGTTACTGTAATAAAGGCCATTGTTTTTGTAAGATCAGTCTCATCTGTCCCATATTCAGGTCATGGATTTAATAATTGATACACTAAAACTATCCAGTAAGCAATAACGCCTGTTTCCCCGCACCCTCCTCCCCCACCACTTGATCCCCTCCAATCCCTCTTCCTATTGTGGCCAGAGTGGTTTTCCTGACACAGGGACCCGAGCATGTCACCTCATTGTGCAGTCTTTTTGCTTGTGGACTTCAGGATAAAGTGCAACCTCCTTGGCGTGCGTAGAAGATGCTGTCCATGACCTCATCCCTCTCCGCCTCTCCAGTCTTATCTCCCACCACCCTGTATTCCAGCCATGTGGAATTCCAGTTCCCCACACATGCCATGCTCTTCAAAGCTTTGGTTTGCTTGATCTTCTCCCCACAGTGTGCTTCCCCAGCTTGAAGACTCAACTCTGGCATCAACTCTGGGGAATCTTTCCTGCCCGCTACTTCTGACCAGCTGCGCCTCACCTGAGCTCTCAAATTGTTTTGTGTACATGGGGTCCCCTTCTCCCCTCCCCCAAGACTGTCTTATCTCTATTTTCCAGGTTCCTAATACAAAGTAGGTGTTCCATGTGTATTTGCTGATCCAAGGAATGAGTAAGCAATTCAGTGAGTGAGGGAGCACATTTGGTATGTTAGGGAAGCTGCAAGTGACTACAGCTGGCCAATTAGGAGCTGGAGCTGGGCACAACTCTTTCTTTCAGTGATAACAGAGGTCAAAGGATCTTTAAGATTTAGTTCTTGGTTTTTGTAGAAATTGCCACTATCTATCCTTCTGAATATAAGATGTTGCTTTTTTGCCTTTATTTTTAGAACTAACAGAACTAGAACATAGCAGTTTTTCAGTGAAACAAGCAGCCTAGAGCAATGTATACACACATACCACAAGCAGGTTTAGGTACATATCCATTCAGGGTCTTAGTAATGCCACAGAGGAGGCTCTGTCTCCATTCAGCTGCTTGCTGTCAACTAAAGTATGATTATTGCACTTCCCCACTGAATCAACATACAGGCTGTATAGAACCTTTTCTTAGGATTCTGATCACATTTCATCAGCTACATTGGAAAGCCTGAGTCTATCTGATCCATGTTTGTATTCATTCAACAAATATATCCCATATGACTACCATGTGGCTATTTGGAAACAACTAAGTTTATTAACTGGTCATTAGTCATTCGGTGACTGTGTCTCAATAACTCTCTTCGTCATCCTCACCAGCCTTCATTCCAGTGTCCATCCCAACCTCAGTACACAAAACTTCCGTGGTAAGTCCTTTCAGTGAATTATGAGGGATCTATCACACAAGAGTGTCCCAGCATGGGTATCTTCCCACCAAAGTCTCTAAGTGCACTCCTGTACATTGTGAAGCCTTGCTACCTTGAGAGAGCCACACTCTGGAGAGAGCTTAGGGACTAGCTCCCAGGGCCAGGCACAGGTGCTGTCCTCAGAGCACTGCTGGCTGCTGGTGTCATATCTGTGTCGGGAAGGGAATGTGTTTTCTAATAAAATGTTTTTGTCTTGTCTTTCAGCTTACATTTTATTATGGTACTATAGATCCTTGGTGTCCAAAAGAATACTATGAAGACATTAAGAGGGATTTTCCAAAAGGTGACATTCGACTCTGTGAGAAAAACATACCTCATGCTTTCATCATCCGTTTTAACCAGGAAGTGGCAAACATGATTGCTGACTCCCTAAAGGATGACCTGTCCAAAATGTAAACTGGCCTGAGGAACAAGCCCCCACTGCCAGTACATGGAGGCAGTCGGTGTACTAGACTTAGTAGGTAAATGTTTAATTTTGAAGACTGATACTAGAAATGAAGAAAGTGAGAACCCTTGTCTTACAAACCATCTCTCAGCTTGCCACGTTACAGGCTGAAGTAAACACAGTTGATGAATCATTCCATAGGTTTAACCATACATTTTCCAAGACTCAGGGAACACAGTGATCTACACAGAGTCTCATGTTTGCACGAGATGCCCAGTGGCACCATATGGTTTATTTTGGTAGGCGAGATCTTTGCAGATGAAAAAAAAAAACCTACATGTACTTGATTTTAATTGAATTACATTGTAGAATAGGCCCTTCTGGAGGAAATTATGAAATACCTACTAGAAATTGTAAAAGAAACCAGTGAATGTTAAGAGTATAGTTAGACATGTGAATTGTATGTGATTATGACAAGGATACACTCACGTTCCAGGAGCAGGAAGTGAACCTGGGTCTCCTTTAAGACAGAAGATGAAGATGAGCCCAGACTAACTTAGCATAGATCTTGGCTGAGATCATCAGTGTGACGTCTAATGTACCTGCACTAGACAGAGAATAAAGTTCACCAGACATTACTGTGGTCAGCTAACCAGATAAAGAGTTGTTGAAGGACCCCAACTGTGCCTCCTGCCACAAGACAACCAGCAAGTTCTATGGTGAGCCTTAGCCTGCCAGGTTATAAGCTCCCTGCAGGCTCCTCTCCAGAGCCAGGATGGTGAGGCACTGGGCTGTCCCGAAGCAGGTCTGGATGTGCCAACATACAGTTGCTCCTTCTGTAATTCTTGTACTAAAACTCTATTAAAGACCATCAATGAGCCAAATAGTGTGCTAGCCATCAAGGATAGAGTTCTTAGCTACTTAATGATTCTTTTCTTCTGGAAATCTTCTAGTGAATAATTTTTAAAAGCATCTTTTAAACTGCTGAGTAAAGCATTACCATACATTAGTTCTCCATTTCTGCATTAACTTCACTTGTTGGAAAGAAATTTTGTTAATGAACCAAACCCAGCCATTAAGTTATGTGAATTCACCTTCTCTAGACACATTGAGGTCTGGCAGAGAAGACACATGTTCCCTGGCCTAGAGTGGGCTGACAATATTGCTGCCTCCCCTAAATTGACTCAATCTGGAGAAACACATACTGCAGTGACAGTTGATGATGTATCAGAAATATTCCTTTTTCTCCTAGAGGAAATCCCTCATGGCATTATCATTCCCTAAGGACAATGAGATGTCCCTCCCCTCAAAACCTAAAGCCCCCTAATGAAAGATTCAGCTCTGATTTGCTGCCAACTTACTGCTAAGTGCTGAATGAGTTACTGTGCTTTGGCATAGCTTCTACATCACAGCAAGTAACTTCTCAGAGGGTAAAAGCCAAGCTGTAGACAAGGAGTGCTATTAGCCCAAGGGGAAGAGCTAATAGATACACAGGCCATAAGCACAGGGCTGTACACAAAGCCTTTATTGGCATCTGCATGAGAGGCCTAGAAATTGGATATTAGAAACTAGGAATCGTGGCTCTGAGTGCCTTGCATACAGGCGATACTCACTAATACTAAATCAAGGCACATAAACAATACTGGGTAAATCATACCTACCAGAATAAAGAGTAACATCCAGAGCTTTTCTTTTAGCTGTTATTTTAAACATTACTCCATATTTCAAAAGTTTGCATGTATGAAATTATGTCTTATTTCTGGTTTTTAGAGCCTAAGAAAGATACTGGTTCTTAATTTGTATTTGTCATCTGAACACCAAATTAATTTTTGAAATAAATGTTTTACCAGCATTTCTGATCTCATCTGGCCTGATCTCTGGGTTGGGGAAGAGAGGGTACAATTTGAGCAGTTCTCCTGAGTTAGACTCAGCTCAAAGTCTCTCTTTTAAAATGAAAAGCCACCTTTCTCATTGCTTTTTTCATAGGTGGAAGAATCAGATTTCAAGAGACTGAAGTTCATTCTATTTCATTAGGGATTAGACTAACATGGACAAACAGTAGATAAAATCCATTTTCCAGAAGCAGCTCTGGCTGTATGTCCCAGTCAACCACATGGATGGTCTTTGTGAAAGTTTTAACTTCCTGCAGAGTTACCTAGTGCTCAGCGATTGAGCCTTGACCATGCCCATGTTTGTTCCTAGTCTGTTCTGAGCCATCAGAATCTCCACAAGCCCTCTGTGGCTTGTGTGGCCTGATATCCATGGCCACAAAGAGCCTCTCACCATACGCTTCTCCACTCAACCTTTGGAGAGACAGGGACCACCAAAGACTTGATTTTTCTTCATCCTACATTATATTTAAAACAAAACCAGGCTGGGTGCCGTAGCTCACACCTGTGATCCCAGCACTATGGGAGGACAAGCTGGGAAGATCGCTTGAGGCTAGGAGTTTGAGACCAGCCTGTGTAAGAAATAAGACCTCTGTGTCTAAAATAATTTTTTAAAAAGAGCAAAAAAAAACCCAATTTCAGATTAAAGGAGACTAAAGAGACGTGACAATTGGACACAACATCTGATTCTGAATTGGATGTTTTTGTTATAAAAGACATTGTTGGGACAATTTGCGCAACTTGAATGAGGTCTGAAGATTAGCTGGGAATAAGATGCCACTGTTAATTTTCTGATTTCAGTGGTTTTACTGGGGAGAAGTAAGAGAGTGTCCTTGTTTGTACTGGAGACACGCTAGTATCTGGGGGTGAGGGGCATCATGTCTGTTTACTGTTAGATGGTTGAGGGGAAAATAATGTTCTTTGTGTTTGCACATTTTTTGGAAGTTTGAGATGTTTTAGAATTTGTAAAAATAATTATTTTTAAAATCCCATCATGCTATCTCCTGCATCGGTGTCTCATTGCTTCTTTTCCAGAAAGGCTATTTCCTCTTGTATGCAGTAAATGAAGACCTGGGTTCAAATCCCAGATCTGTCATTTGTTAGGTTTGTGACATAAGACTTCACTTCCCTCCTCCTCATTTATTTTTAAGGGAGATAAAATGAGGTCATGCATATAGCATTTAGTACGTTGCCTGGCATATGGTAGATGCTCTATAAAATGGTACCGAAAGGAGGAGAGCAAATGTGTTTTTCCCTTTTTCCTTTCGTTTCTCTTCTCTTTAGTATAGCAGAGGACCCTGTGGTATCTCAGTCCCTGCACTGTTTCACCAGGCTTGTAACATGATTCCAGCAGTCAGCATTTTGGCTCTTACGCAGGGATAACTCTTGCTCACCTGGCTCAGCTTTCTGGCCTCAGCCCATGTAGGCCTCCCTGCACACAGCCCAGGATGTTCTAACAGTTGATTTAGAAAAGATGTGGGAAGCAAAGCATTTCTTAGATGGCATGAGACATCTCTCTGTCCCTGGCCTTCTCTTGCAGAAGAGGAGAGGCAAGGATATATTTGGGCTGCTCCTTCCCTTGGGGATGGGGCCTTAAGGAGAGGTTGGAAGCTGGGGCTGAGTGTGCTCTGTGAACAAATACATCTGTAGGACCTTGAATGAAACTCTTCTGCAAGAATGCTGAGGACAGCAAAGCTCATATGAGTGTTCTTCTAATCACTTTTTTTAAGAGGATTGAAATTCCTGCCTGTGCCCCATACAGACATGGGTAAGTGATCACATTGGCCCAGGTGAGGAGCATCTGTAGGACATGGGTCTGGTCCCTCCCACCAGGCTGAAAGCATCTCTATAGTAAGACTGGTGTCACTGAGTGTGATGCTAGGTGAGCATCCTCAGAGCATGAGTGAGGGACAGAGAAAGCTCTGGGTGGTTCTACGGTTCTATAAAGAGAAAGCTCTTGGAAAAGAGAAGAGGACAAGGTTGCCCCTAGTCCTAGAAGGACAGGTAGAACTTGGATAGGTGGTTTGGAATGGATGAGAGCTAATCGAGATAAGGAGTCCGCTGCTCACCCCTACACCTTTACAGTGTCTCACTTAGGCCTCCCAATCCTGTGATGTTCTGACTATGCCCATTATACAGATTACCACTAAGGTGCCTTGCTAGGGACCTCACAGCTAGTAGATGAGAGCTGGGATTCTGCTATAGTTGCATGTGTCCTCCAAAGTTCATGTGTTAGAAACGTAATCCCCAGGGCAACTGCTGGGAGGTGGGTTCTAATGGGAAGTGTCTGAGTCATGAGGGCCCTTCCCTCCTGAATGGTTTAATGCCAGTGATAAAAAGGCACGATATTAGGCTGCGAGTTTGATCTCTTGTTCTCTCATGCTCTCTTGCCCTTCCACCTTCTGCCAGGGAGGATGCAGCACAAAGGTCCTCACCAGATGCCAGCCCCTCAATCTTGGACTTTCCAGCCTCCAGAACTATAAGAAATAAATCTCTTCTTTATAAATTACCCAGGCTCTGATATTCCATTATAGCAACAGAAAATGAACTAAGCCATATTCCAATTCAGGCCTCTACTCCAGAGCCACCACTTCATCCCCTCTTTCCACTGCATCATGCTGCCTCCTGGAGGCCACAGTGGGCAAGCCTAGCAAAAGTGGAGAGCCGGGAAGGAGAGCCACGCAAAGGGCAAATGAGGACCCGATTGACAGAGGAAGTGAAGAGTAGATAGTTGGTAATAAATGAGTAGCTTTAAAAGAATGAAAGCTGAAACAGAGACCAGTTTTCAGAGGGCAAAAAAATGCATAAGGCAGTGGATTGAGAAAAAGCAAGCCCACATCCTGGGAGTCAGTGCTGTGGCTGCAGTCACATGGCTGGCACCTCTGCAACTCTTCCATAGCCACCTGGTCTCATGCCAGGCACGGGAGCTTCCTGTGGGCTCCTCTGTGCAGGAATCACTGCTCCAGCTTTGATAACACCCATCCTCTACCCCACCCCATGAGACATGGCCCAAAATACCAACTGTTCCTGCCTCCCAGAGCAGTCCTTCCCACCCTCCCACGCCCTGCCAGCCTTCATGACCCCTGGCCTGGCCTGTGTCTACTGAATGACTTATCACTGCTGCAGGAATTGTGTCTCTGAAGTCTGCTCCTCCCCGCCTCCACCAACACCCCTTCCCTCAGGAGAGTCCTAGAAGATGGCCTTCTGTCCTAGTCACCTCTGTACTGTCAGGGCATATCGAATATGGGTCCTAATGGGAAGTGTCTGAGTCATGAGGGCCCTTCCCTCCTGAATGGCATATCCTGCTATTCAAGGTAGTCTATAAATTTTGTTATCTAAATTAATAAAAAGTTTCTACCATGCCTAATAGGCAAGCTATGAAAAAGTGCAATTCTCACATTGGATCAGACTACCAGGAAGTCACATCTCAGGGCCTCTTCATCTTAAAACTGACACATCAGTGGGATGCAGACACGCACACTTGCTCTTTTATCCCTTAAGTGTTTCCCCAGCAGAGCTGTGCACAACTGGGTCAGATAGATTCAAGGATGTCTGAATCCTTGCAGACTGTTTGTGTCTGGCACTGGGGGACTGCAAGGAAGCAAGGCCACTATCCCTTGTGTCCCATTCATCTTGTCTGATATGGCTGTAACTGTTACTTCCATTCTTCTACAATTAGAAAACCTCTGGAGTTTGGGTATTAGCAACCACCAAATATGTAGTTTATTATTTGTTGAGCACTAACTCCGCACAGCACTCCAAGTGGGAATTACAGCAACAATACACATGACTGTGCTCTGGGATAATCGAGCATTTTCATTTTGTGTTGCATTCCTCAAACATTCTGGCAAAGGGGCCTGTGCTGACCTCCCCACACAGGGACAGATTTCCTTGCTGCGTAAGTCTATGGGAAAATTCCTCTTCCCTGGGATGAGAATGTGACCCTGTGACTGGGCGCCCATTACAGCCAGGGGGCGCGGTGCACCTGCAGGGTCTCCCTCCCTCACAGAGGGACTAGAATCCTGCCTCTGCAAATCCACCCAGCTCAGGCTCTGCAGAACATCTGGGCTTCCTCCTACTGGCCACTGCAAAGGGCTGCGCACCTGCATGTGATTAGGACTCGGCAGACACCCACAGCCTATAGGGCTGCATGCTGGTGGCACATGGCAGTGGACAAGTTTCTCCCCAGATCATTGTCCCTTCTGAGCAGATGGGTCACAGGGTTCCTAGGGCACAAGAACACATGCATCCATGACCACGTTGGGCACCACCATCAATGGAACAGCAGTTGGAGGCATCTTTGCCTTGGCCTGCTTGGAAATGAGCAGGCATCAGAGGCAGATCCAGGACCTGACAGGACCAGGGAAGGAATGGAGAAGTCAGTCTTAGCTGCCTTTACCATTAGTCATGGACAGGCCTTTTAGATATGCTCTTATAAGTGTCTGGGAAATTAGATAAAAGTTTAAATGCCACCCCCGACTTTCCTTTCTCTCTGTAACTACTCCTCTACTGAATGTGTACTCTAACCACAGAATGCTGTGGTAGGTCAAATGGAGACTGAAAAATAAGAAAATGAAAAATGGACCAAAGATGCTTATAAGCAAAGCATGACAAGACCTTCCAGTTTTCAATGACACGGTCGTAGAACTTACACATTTATTTTACCTGCCAAATGAGTTAGTTGAAAGGGGAACACAATTTTTCTTCCAAAGAAAGAGACTCCTTTATTTAGTAATATGAAATGGAGTAGTGAAAAGAAAGCACGCTTTCTTGATCTTTCACCAGAAAGTCACATGACCATAGGGACCTGCATTAACAAACTGTGGGCTATTGGATTCACTATGGACATGGGCTGCCATCACTGACGAAAAGGTGGGTCACTCCAGCAGGCTCCATATCCCACAAGAGGTAATCCTGGTAACAAGTCACTAATAAGACCAAGTCCCTGTCAACTTCCTGCAATTGCTGCTCTGTCATTAGTCTTCTCCCAGAAATATTTAAGGAACACATTAAATAGATTTCTCCTTCATCTGTAGGCAAAAGTCAGGTGCAAGAGCTGGGATAGCAACAGACGCTGTGTAGTTGATCCTGTCCTGCTGCATCCTTCGTGGTGTCACCGCGCACAGGCTTTTGTACTTGTCTCGAAGAGTACTAGGCAAAAAAAGCCCTGTCAGATTTGCTGTAGGACCTTATTGGGTTCTGTGAAGTATGTAATTGGTCTTGCAGAGGAAGCGGCTTCCATGGGACTTTATGCCTTGGGATTTCAGAGACTTAACTGTGCAGCCTCCAGGAGGGGAGGGCTCATGCTTTCTGGAGTGAGACAGGTCCTGCAGCAGCCTGAGATGTATAAACACAGAAAACCTGTCCACCCAAACTGCATTTGGAATGACAGCGCTCACTCTACACATTATCGTGCTCATCTCCCAAAGAGAAAATGTTTTCCACTGCATTGGCCTCCTTTCCTGAACCCAGGCTTGATGTTTTTTACCTTGCTGTGCAGTGACTTCATGCCATGTGAGGCTGTGTGCAGCAGCATCCTATGCAGTTTCATACCAGTCACCAAGTCCCAGGGTGCGGCCCCCCCATGCCAGAGGGCCCCAGCCTCACACCTGATCTGACAACACAGGAGAATGATCGCAGGGAATGATCGGCACAAAGGCAAGTGGAGCCAGGCCTGCTATGTCACTCCCACTGTTAAAATGCAGTCAGTCCTAATGCCTCAATAGGTGGCCGCTATTCTATTAATGAGTTGAGGACTACAGTAACACAGAAAGGCTGAGTAACAAAAGCTGAAAATGTTTTCCTTTAGAGACCAGTCATGAGCGGTTTTACGAATCAAATATTTAATCAACTTATCTGTACAAAATATTAAAATGGTTAATGAAGAGTATACAAGCATGTTTAACAAATATATACTGCTATATAATAAGAAAAATAGAGATTGCTGTTTTACATGTCATTTACATTTCACTATGTACAATCTATTTAAATTTGAGAATATATATACACATAGGTTTCTACCAGCCCTGGGAGGGCTCCCTGCTAGCTGGCCTGGGCATCAGCAACACCTCACGATGTCAGCTTGTGTTGCCCAAATAAACACCCAGGCCAGGCAGCAAGGAGACAGCCCAGCCTGCAAGCCTCGGAGTTCTGCTCTGGCTACACCAGCAGGAAGAATGCTGACGAAGGAGATTTCAGTTTGCCTTAAAGGAGTTTTTAATGTCCCCCCACACCCCAATCTCATTACTCCCAAGCCAAGCTAAGAAAAAGTGGGTGTCACTGCAAAGCGAAAGGACTTCTATCCCCTCACCAAAATAATTATTTTTGTCTTTAGCTGCTGAGGAAATGGCGTGTTGAGCCTTGATGGCATTACCAGCACTTTGAGTTTTACCATTTCCTTAAAATCACAGTACTGGAATCAGATGAAATTTGCTTTTTAAGCTGCAGGCCACTCGTCATGTGCAGAATTCTGCTGCCCACCCAAGGCCTACTTAAACAGCATCATTTTGTAAGCTGGTACAGGAGCTCTGCAACAACCTTCAGAGAAATGATCTGCTGCTTTATTTGTATGCAAAAAGAAAAAGACTTCATCCAAACTTTTCAGGACCCCTATTGTCATCTGCTGAAAGGGCAAGTTGTAGTTAGCATGTTAATCCTTGTAAAAAATGCATTAACTTTTCATTTAGGGTGAAATGCTTCTAGCTAAAAGACCTAAAGTGACTCAATTATGATTCTTTGTCAAAGAAAACATAAAAGCTGTTTGCATTACAGTGTAAAGTGAAATACAAAAATAAAATTATTCTAAGGATGCTCATGTTTAATCCATGATTTATCCAAGGCAGAGAATGCCAGAGAATTCCTCTCCTGAGAGTCTCTGTTCCTGGCTTAGAACACTTGAGTGTTTCCCCGCCAGAAAACACATTTTATCCTGAGCTTTCTTTCTCACTGAACTGCATCATCATTTTTTAAACAGAATGCTAAAGGGCTGACTTTGAGTCTGACAGGCCCTGACCCAGGAAATGAGCCCTGCTCGTGGGCATCCCCTTCCTCAAGCCAGCCTACTCACCCCAAGCCCAGCTGCTGCCCCAGGCCAGGGGCAGATCCAGGACACATGTGCATTGTCTGGCCTTGGCACCCCTCAGTCACTCAGAGATTAAAAAGGCGCAGGCAAGGGAAGGCCGTCAACACACCAGGTCACTGCTTTTTGGACTCATTCACCAAAAAATCCAGGCGTGGGCGTGGAGCTCATGAGAGATCTCCCCAGGATGACCTGTGAGTACTGAAAAACAGAGAAGAGGTATGCGCAGTTGCACCAGCTCTCCAGCTTCGGTGCTGTCCCTTCCCATCTTGCAGCTCAGGAAATGTCCTTGAGGGAAGTTTAGCCCCGTGTACTTCGGATTAGTTCCTGTCTCCTTCTAATTCAGCAGGATACCTGTGAACTAACCTTACTCGGAAGTCTCGCTTTGGTCAGCCACGGTTCTAGATTCTGGCAGCCAAAGGTCTGGGCAGGAGCTAGATGTGGGTGTGGCTGTTGCCACTGCTGGTCAGATGGAGCAGGGCAGGTATTCTGCAGAGAAGACAGCTATGTGCCCACCTCCTGCCGGGCCAGTGGGAGCCCCCACTACGTGGCACTCCTGTTGGCCCACAACACAAAAGGTAACAAAACAGGAATGCAGATGCAAAGCAGCTGGCCACGCCCTGACAGCTCTGTACCACTCTGCCGGAAGTGGCCTGGGTGTGACAGTCAGAAACTTCTCCTTGTTTTTCTAGACAGTTTACCTCAGCATCCCCTGACATAGAAAAGGGATTAAAAGTTTCTGTAATACAGCTTCTACCAGGTGGCCCTCTCTGGAGTGAAGCATTTCTAAACTAATGGAAGTTCATCTGACAAAAAAAGTGAAACGGTACTTCTTATATCGTCACTAAGCTGTCCTGCCAACAAATTCACCTGACTGTACAGAAACACGTCTCTCCGGAAGTTTCTGTGACCGCTGCGGCCCCCCTGCCATTGTCAGGGAAATGTGTGAGAGAAGCCAGCCCTTTCTGTTGTTGCAGACACATGCGCACCACGCACAGATGGTAGAAGAGGCTGCGAGCTCTGCACAGGAGGAGGAAGTGGACCACCGCACACTGCTCTGCTGCTCTAAGGGCATATTTTTGCTTTTTCAGCAACTGTGAGCATAACTTGAAACTCAGTCTGATTTTTCAGTGACTTCACACTCATTTTTCACTGACCACCCATCCTGGGTTGCTCTGCTGCAATTGCTCCTGCCACCATGAAGCACCAGCCCAAACTTTGCCCAGCCAAAGGCCTGTCGCCAAGTTGCAGGCCACAAGTCAAGCTCTGGTTAAGGTGGGTACCTGCAGGTGATGGGCAGACAGCACCTATGAATGATGATCAGAGCTCAGGTGGCAACTTCTGGGCCCTCAGTCACCCCTCTGATTCACTAGGCCAACTCTCAACCCTCTCCCTGCAGTCTGTGTCCACCAGGTGTCTCCTCAGGCTAGGACGGTGGCCCTCCTGAAAAAAAAAAAAACAGGCTTTTTTCACTACAGCCTCACTCTGAGTTACTATTTGTGATGTCCTAACCTGTGCACACAGATTAAAGCCCAGAAAAGCACAGAGGGAAGAAAACAGCTCTGCTCCAGTCTATATGGTCAGGAGGTTCCAGGTACAAGATGCCAAGCTGTCTGAAAACTTAGAAATAAACATCTTTTTGGGTCCTCCCTTCTGGTTCTTCTTTATGTTAACCTCTCCCACCATTTTCCAGATCATAAAAATGAAGAGAGAGATAAGCTCGTCTGATGCTACCCCAGGGTCACTCTCCTGGGAAGCTGCAAGGGGACCTCAGAGCCCATGTCAGAGCCAGACATGGGCATGGTGGTGAGGAGAGGGTGGGGACCCAAGGAGTCCATTCTAGGACAGTCCTGCCTGCCTCGTCCAGGGCTTCTGGGACAGTCCCAGGTCCCTGTCTGGGTGACCAACCAGGCAGAGCCTTGCCTTTCCTCTTCTGCCTGCAGAGGCCCCAGCAGCAGGTAGAACCCTTCCCAGCACTAGGTCTCTCAGACAGTCTCAGCTTGAGTGTGGCTGTACCCACCCCACTGAGCACAGGAGGAACTGCAGCTGGGTGGGCAGTGCCCTCAGCCAGCTCCTGGCTCTGGGTAGCTGAACCCCACCCTCAAGGTGCGGGCCTTCCCCGCACCTGCCTCAGCCCAGGGGAATTCAGAGCACATCCATGAGGCACCTACTGAGGATAGAAGTAAAATGGACACACACACACACATGCACACGCACAGGCAAGAGCTGCGAACCCTGTAAGACATGGCTCCGGGACTGGGATTGGGAAAGGACCTTCTCCAGGAGCCGTCACATTTGCTCTGCCTTCAAGCTGTCTGAGTGGGTTTTAGGGCAAGGTAAAAATCCTAGAACCTTGGAACTGGAGAGGGCATCATTTTACAGGACAGAAGACGAAGCTCCAGCAGGGAGGTGACTGCCCGTAACTAGCCTCAGACCTCTCTCAGGAGACGCCCTGTGGTGCCCTGGCCCAGGTGGCCTCCCCTGAGGCGGGCACAGGCCATGCTGTGGGAGCAGCTGCCTCTGGGCACTTGGAAGCCCACAGTGGGCTCTGACTCTGGTGCAGCTCAGATATACCATCCCCCAGAGGGATCTCGTTACTTTCCACTCGCCCAAAGTTTGGCTGTTGGGTTCGCTCGGCAGCTTCCTCTCTTCCCTTCCCAATCCAGACACTTTCTGAGGGGCAAGCGCAGGCCCAAGCTCCCCCTGCTAGACTGCCGCTTTCAGAGCCTGGCTCCCTCCAGCTCACTGCGCGATCTGACTCAGGCCTCTTGGCCTATGGCCCACTGAGGGCCAGAGGGAGGTCTGTCTCCCTGAGATGACAGGTTCTCACGAGAATCAGCGAGGCCCAGTGATTCTGTGCACCCAGAGGCAGCCGCAGGACACTCTCTTCCTGCCACTGGATTTCCTGGAGACCAGATTCAAGCACAGTAAGAGCCTGACCTTATCTTTGCACTAGCTGCTTTTGGAAAGAACGTCATTTTTCTCCCTGCTCTAAGAAGAAAATCAGTCTACAAATCCTAGCTGTTTTCTGCTGTGAGTTTCAATGAAATTGCCGACAGCACATACAATGTGTAGGGATTGAATTACGCTCCGTCCTGTTCCATCCACGGGATTATCGGTACTCTCTTCAGTACCCAAGGTGAGGCGCCCACTCCTGCCGACATCATGAGAGCTGCCAGGGAGAAAAGACTGCCCTGGGCTTCGTGGAGTCTGGATTCTCCTATCACAAAATCCACACCTCATATTGTTGCCAGGAGGGTACAGTGAAGGGAAGCATGGATACAATGACTTAGCACAGCTCAAACCTGACTTCCCCAAGCTAAGACGGCAAAGCCTGCCACCTTCTCTGGAAGACCCAGCGCAGCTGCTTGGAAAGTCAGGATTCAACAAGGCAAGTATGTTTGGGCATCAGTGGAAATGCCCGCCTGCCAGTGTGGGTGATCCTCCTTAATATGAAAGCCTTGGTTTCAAGCAGCAGTTGACCAGACTATCTTCGTGTTTGACAGACCCAGCACCAGCCCCCCTTGGGCCCCAGCTGGCCTGCCCTGAGCTCCCTAAGGGATACCAAATCCTACTCACTACCTGGAAATCATGGTTTAAATGATGTCAACTAGTAGTACACAATTCTCCCAACGAAATGGAAAATTCTGTTTACTTTAGGAGGGAGACTTTGGTGACCTCAGATTGGGGTTGAGGGGACAGCCTTTACTCACAGTCTTGACATGCTTTCTCTCTGCCTGTCAGTTCTCCCATCCATGGTGACTGGAGATTCCAGCTGGGGGTTGCAACAGAGAAGCTGAGTTCATGCCAGTCACCCAGGCCTGTCCCCCACTACCTAGAAGACAGAGAGCTCAGGGTGCTACTACCAACTGTGTTGGCAGAACGCTTTTCTCCACATCTTGGCAATGCTAGTTAAACCACATCTTAGCAGCAAAAAGCCGTCTGCCCCACGTGTGTTGGCCCTTTGTTGTCATTTTTACAAAGTGAAATGGATCCTCTGCATTCACCTAGTGAATGGACTGAGATGCCACAGGGTTGGGCAGAGTGGCCCCTGGGGGCTTCACCTGCTCCAGAGAAATCTGGGAAGCATTCCTTTTATTCCAGTAAACAAAGAGCACACTGAGGGTATGGGGCCATGGAAGGAACGGTCACTGTCCAAGGACAACACCCCTTCCCCCCAGTGCCACCTGAACTCAAGATGCAGGAAGGTACCTACTTCCCACACCACTCACAACACATCTCATTAGAAGGAGGTCATCAGAAAGAAAGAGGGGAAATTGACAGTTCTTTTCCCTACCATGAAAAGGCCAGGCTAAAGACATTCTGCCCAACTGTTTTTCCTAGTCACTAAAAAACTATCAAAATGTTTGCTTTTATCCAAAGATATTAAATACCCTAGACTTTCTTCAAAATAACATTTAACTGCACTTTGTTATTAACTTCCTTTCTAAACCTTCTAATACTACAACTTTTAACACTTTAGTGCTATTTTTTTATATAATTCTTCATTATGACAAGCTTGGTTTAGAAAACGAGAGTGAGGCGTCTCTGGCAAAATCCACAAATTTAGGGACAATCTTTGCCCAGTCACTAAAATAAGGTGGAATTGTACCAGCGCAGCCACTTTGGGATATTTTTAAAATTTTTAACCTGAAGAGACTGTTCATTTTCTGGTTATTTACAGCTACTCATACAGCCACGGAATATAAATTCACATAGTAGGAGGGGGGACATCTTAATTTTAAGAGTAACACGTGCTTTTTTTTTTTTCTTTTGGGAGAATTTTACAGGATGAAAACCGATTGCTTCAGGTGGGGCCCGTAAGTAAATTAGCTGTATCTAAATCGTAAGTCTGTCTTCTCTCTCTCAAGAGTGTAATCACTGAGAATCAAAATGTGTATGAATTGTCCTGCATCCAACACAGGGTGGAATTAATGCTCCCCAGGACTCTGAAGGGGAAAGTCCTGCACATCACACAGATGCACTGGGAGGGCTGCGGGGCTATTCTAAGAAGCCCTCACCCCAGACAAGTGGAGTCCAACTAGTTTCCCTCTCCCAGCCTATTGACAAAAAGCCACAAAGGATTCCCAGGCATAAACAAATCAAACCAAACAGTGAAGGCTGAATGTTCGAACTCACTTTTACATGCCTAGAAAATCCTCCCATCGATAAGACTCTTCCGGGCAAAATATGGGAACTGGGGGATAGGCTTCCACCTCTGCTCCCCTACACCAAGGCCCTGCCCTTCCAAGGGCACAGCAGCCAAGCCAAGGAGCTGATGAGGGGAAGCGGCAGACCTTCCCTCTGCTCTAAAGGTCTCGGTTGTGAGTTGAAGTCTGACAAAAGCACTTTTGTGTGGCTTCACTTCCCGTTACTATCACACTGCCAAAAACTACAGCAACAACACAGCGAATGCAGGTAAAAAGCAGAGGCCGACTTACTTGATAACTAGCACAAGCCCGGGTCGGCCCCTGGGAGCTTGCGCCTACGTGGCATGGCGGAGTCCTCGGCTGGAGTGGGACCCAGGACACCTCCCTGCCTCTCAAGCCCTGAGAGCCTCTTCCCCGGCTTCTTAGGAAAACCTCCTGGCAGGTCTCTAGGAAAAGCAGTAGCTCCCCTCCCCCATTCCCGGCCATTGCACTAACTTCCTCCTAAGCCACCCAAAGCATGGGTACCATCTCCCCCTGACCAGCTGGGGAGCTTCCGAACTTGGCAGATCCTATCCCACCCCAATATCCTGTTAGATCAGACTCAGCCGTTTAAACCCCTCCCCCATTTCACTTCCCCACAAAAAGAAAAATACCCTTTCCACTTTCCAGAACATTTCCAATTGGAATTGATTTGAAAAAAAAGGCGGGCGGGGGAGCGGTACCGACCTTTGCACAAATCTGGGAAGCTCCACAACACCTTCTTTCAGACAAAACTTCCCTTTCAAAAAGGAAGCAGGGGCACGTTAAATTTTAAAAGTTAAAAAAGAAAAAAAAAAAAAGATGCTTTTTGCAGCAGTTCCAGAGTAAACCACCCCGTGCAACACAAACCCTCGGAAAGGGCATTACAGCCGTGCAGTGGATCACGGAGTGCACCACGGAGTGCACCACACAGCGCTCAGCCACCCAGGGAAGCGATGCCCCCACATCGGGCCAGAGACAAAAAGGGGTGAAATAAACCATGCTCGAGTACCCCTTTGGTTCTCCCATTCTGAGCTTCCAATTTCCTAACCCGTTTCTACCTGATGTTCGTGCCTGTTACTGCAACATAAGCACAAACACCTTCCTCTCCCCAAATGGGGGCAGTAGGCGCCATGGTTATCTGTTTGCAAAATACACAAGGCTCTGACATTCGGTACCGGCAGGGCATCTCTTCCCAAGGCTTTCACATGCTGTCCCCAGTAAATGTGTGTGTGACTGCACGAGTGTGTGTCAGTGTGAACGTGTGCTCTCCCTCCTCCGAGAGGGCGCTGGGTCACATCGGACTTGCACCCACGCTCGGTGCCAGGCTGGCCCTCTGCTGCTCATCAGCTGGGGGTCCTCGGCCGCGCGGCTGCCCAGTCCCCGGCCCGCGCGCTACCTGCAGCCGCAGGCCTCCACCACCATGTCCTCGTATTGCTTGTAGACGACATTGTTGGCGGCGTCGATGTAGAGGATGCTGATGGGGCTGAGGCGCGCGGGCACACAGCAGGAGGCCGGCGCCGCGTCTGGCGCCATGGAGTTGAGCAGCGTCTGAATGATTGCGTGGTTGGTGGGCTCGAGGTGCGAGCGCAGAGGGAAGTCGCAAACGCCCTCGCAGTGGTACGCCTCGTAGTCTAGCGGCGCAATGATCCAGTCGTCCCAGCCGAGCTCCTTAAAGTCCACGTGCAGCGGCTTGCGGCTGCAACGGCTCCGGCCCCTGCGCCCGTGGCCCCGGCCCGCGCCCCCGCCGCTGCCTTGCGCTGTCCGCGTCCCGGCCAAGGCCGTCCTCCTCCGTCTGCGGCCGGCAGTGACTGTCCTTGGCGACCCGGTGCCGGTTCCTGGGTCTGGCGGCGGCTGTGCCGCCAGAGCGGCCCCGAGCGCGCGGGCCTGGGCGCGCATCTCCCGGAACAAGCTCTCCTTCCTCTGCGTGCGGGAGGAGACGATTAGCAGCGCGCGCTCCTCTGCCGCAAAGCCCCCTCCGCCCGGCCAGCCGAAGCCCAGACGCCGCAGTGCCAAAGGGCTCCGCACCGGACCTGCCACTGCGCGCAGCAAGAGGCAGAACGCGTGGGGGGGACGCGGTTCACGACGGTGGCGCCTCATGGCGTCCGCCACGTCGAACACCTCCCAGCGCTGACCGACCTGGGGTTCAGCTGCCCGCGAGTACAGCAGGCGTGGCGCGCGGGCGGCGCCTGGGCACGTGGACAGCAGCAGCAGCGGCGGGGAAGTCGAGCTGCCTGGGCCCGGCTCTGGAGATCCCCGGCGCAGCACGCGCAGCTCTGCACCCACCACCTCGTCTGCGTCGTTAAGGCTGGACACATCGAACAGGAAGCTCTGGCCTGTTTCGGCTGCAGATTCGTCTGCGAGGGACCGGCAGGGACAGAGAGAAAGAGCTGAGTAAGAGCGAATGCTGCACACTGTCAGAGCGGGGCCTCCTAACAGCAAATGGCCCAGCTGCCCTCGATATGGGAGCGAGGCCTGTTGGAGCCAGCGCCCAACCCCGCGTCTCTGCCCCAGCCTGAACGCTGCCAGCCTGGCCCAGAGCAGCGGACGCCTTCGCCCGGCCTATCGGAACCGGGCTTTGGTTTAGGAAGCCAAAAGTTCCATCACCCCAACAACCCACATCGCTGCATATTCCTGAGCCGCGGGACCAGGAGCGCACCCCTACACCCAAGACCAGGACTGAAGGTCGCTACAGTTCCGCGGCCTGACCCAGAGCCATGGATTTGCGGGGCCAGAATCCGAGATCAGAGTTCCGGTGGTGAAAAGAAGTCGTGCACCCACTCCTGAGGTCCTGGGCCTTAAGGAGACTTATCGTTATTGCCCTGCTGATCCCCCAGGAGAGCCGAAAGTCCCGGCTGTGCGAAAACGGAAAATTCTTGCCTCCTGAAAACTCTTCCTGTACCTCTGTTCCCCCAACCCAGCCTGGACATCCCCGCTGGCCATGGTCTCCCATGCAGGCTGGAGATCGGCGATTCGTCCAGGAGAATTCGTCTGCATGGCCACAAAAACCCTTTAGTCCAACCTCGCTCTGCCGAAGGGGAACTGAGGCCTAGGTAGGGGCCAGGCTCGCCCAAGGTCTTAGGTCTTACAGCAATGGGCACTGCTGCTCGCGACCGCAATCCCAAACGCACCTCCTCTCGGTGCTCCCGCGGCCTCGGAAAGAGGGGGAAAGGCGGCAAAGGAACCTCCCGGAGGGGTGCGGGGCATCCCCGAATGACCTTGCTGCAGTGAGGGCAGCGTCCCGAATGAGGTCTCGCTTCCAGGAGCCGCCTGTCTGTCCCTTCGCGAGCTCATTCTTCCCTCCGTAGTGACTTATCTCGGCCTTAGGGGTTTTATTTCCAGTGTGGACACTCTTTTTTTTTTTTTCTTTTTGGGCTCAGAAAAAAAAAAAATTCAAAATTCCACCATGCAGCAGATAAGGAGCTCCCTTTGAAGGAGGTCATATGGTTTCGTTTTGCCCCTAAATTTGGAGAGACTGTGCAGACTCCCCCCACCACTGGGGATTTGCTCACCAGCCACGAACGTCAGGCCCTGAGGTCCTGGTTCTGTCCCTGTCAATGGCTTCTGGGGACCTCAAGCATCCCTGCTCCAAGTTGAGACTCAGAGTGGAGAGAGAGGCTGGAGAAGCACACTTGGGGCCACAGGAGGAGCACGTTCTCTGAGATTCCCTGCAGATCCTCAGCCTCTCCCTGCTCACCAGCCCTGCCACTCCATTTCCCCCAAGAGGGAGGAGGGAGAGGAGGCCTTTCAGGCTCAGCCAGCCAAGCTGAGCTCCCCAGAAAGGATTTATCTCCTGTCTGAGACCATGGTAGAACTAGCTCAACCTTAAGTGCCTGTGCCCACTTAGAGCCTAGCACACCCCCTTCTGCAGCCTGGGAGCCTACAGGGCACCCTTCAGTCTAGAGCATTCCCTGTCCCTGTGCACCAGAACTAGGGCTTCCTATAAGTATCCCAGCATCCAGCCCAGGGACCACATCAGGCCCTCAGAGAAGCCTTGATAGTTCTAACCGAACCATAGGGCCATTTGGAGATTGAGTACCAGGATTTCCAGGTACCCAAAATAAAGCAGCCTGTGCTAGGCACTGGGTATGTGCTGGCGGGGATGGATGACCTGGTCACTTCAAGGCCTCTGCCTGCCTTCCCAGGCTAGGATCTGAGGTATACTGACTCAGTGGCTCCCAAGCAGGGCTGCCTCAGCCCCACCCGCTCACTTCCCAACCCTATTCACCTTTCTTTCCCTCCTGCCCTCCATGCTGGGTCTCTGGCTGGATAGAATTAAAGCCGAAATTACTTGCATTTCCGCCTGAAATTAGTTAAATTTTCTCTATCTGTCTGCTTTAGTGATTTCAATGGAGCTTAATAAAATCCAGATGAGGCAGCCACACCACAGCCTCACCTACATCCTACCTTTGGAAGGCCCAGGGCAGAACAAGGTGGGGTGCTTGTCTAAGAGAGGCCTGCATTCCTGCAGGGTCCCCAGCAGGCCTCTCCTCCCCACACCACCAGAATCCTTGACCTCTGGCTCTCCCAGGGGTCCAGCACCAGACACAGGCACCCATAGCTACACACGTCACACACATACAAGCCACGACCACCCAAACCAACCTGCTGAGCAGGGCACTCATACCTGGTGATGCCACCAGCCTCTCCAGGACGATTTACTTTAGTGTGATACCTGCCTCTGCCCTAGTTTTCCCTGGGCTTCCCCCAATTTGTGTGGCCTCCAGGAGGCTGGAAGCTGCAGAAATTGCTGCAAGGAAGCAGCCATCACCCTCACCACTGTGCAGTCCCCTCTCGGTGTGACTCCCGGAACCCAACTCTTGCCCTCCTTTCTTCTCCGAGGGCTCCAAGCCGGAGGCCACTCCAGACCCTTCCCCAACAAGCGAATCTTAGCCTCCGCCTGCCTCCTCGAGGGTGACCCGCCGGCATGCAAGGCCAGGGCGACCTGGGAGAGGGACCAGTCAGCCCTCCGGGACCGGGCCCCGGGAGCTGCCGCGACTCTCGCCACAGTCCAGGTGCAGCGGGCTGGAGAGTGTTGGCCTCGGCGAAGTTTCTATCACCTGAGGGTGGGCCGCGGCCCCAAATGTAACGGAGCTGCGGCACGGCTGCGGGGCTGGTCTCAGCCCAGGACCTGACTGGATGGGCGGGCACATAAGAGGTGTAAGTACCTTGGGTCGCCTGGTCTGTGAAGCCGGTGATCGTGTCGGCGCGACCGTGGCCCGAGGCGGAGAGAACGGCTGCCCCGGCCGGAGCCCTCCCGGCCAGGCTCCGGTAAAGCGACATCATGAAGTGGTGCGGCACCACCGAGCCGTTCCTGAAACCGGAGCCCGCGGCGCGGCGCGGGGCGCGGGCCCGGGAAACCGCGGCGGCCGGGACAGCCGCGGCGCCCACAGCCTGGGCAAGAGTCCGACCGCCGCCGCCGCCGCCCCCCGGGCTCCGGACCGGCCCAGCCCCCGCCGCTCGTAGCACGGCGGCCGCTTCCAGCCCGTCGCGGGGGCGGCAGGCGCTCAGCAGCCAGAGGCACAGCGCGGCGGCGGCACTCAGGTCCATGGGCTCCGTGGGCCGGGCGGCGCGGGCTCCGTGGCTCCGGGAAGTCCCCCGGCGCCTTTTGAACATAGTGTTTAATAGTGGGGGAAGTGTGCGCGGCCAGCCGCGGCCCCCCCTCCTGGCCCACCCCACCCCCGCCCAACGCCCGGAGCAGCGCCCCCTGCTGAAAGCTCCGGCGACCGCGATTGCGCCCCCCACCAGGGCCTAGAGTGGAGACCAGGGCCGGAGCCTCCCCCCACCACCGCAGCGCTTCGCCCCCACCCTCACCAAGCGAGTGTCACCGGCCCCAGCCTCCCGACACGCCCGGGTGCCCCGCCTCCCCTCCCCGCGGCAGGGCGACCCCCCTCCACCCGCGCGGCGCCCAAGACGAACGCGCACTCCTTGGTTCCAGGCTTGGGGCACCGCGCGCACCCGCCTAGCTTCCAACCTACTCCCCGACAGGGAAACACCCGCCCCTCCCCGCTCTAGTTCCCAGTGCCGGGGACGGGGCGGCAGAGGTGGGACCGCGGAAGGGCTCGCCCTCCAGACCGCTTCACGCCGCGTCCCGGTGGCCGCGCAGAGAGAGGCCACAGGATGCGCCCGGCGGCCGCAAAGGCGCGTTTCGGATCGCGGGTCGGCGGTTCCCCACTCAGCCACAGCCCCCAAAGGATCGCAGCGGGCGGTCAAAGCAGGGGAGGAGGCCGGTAGGGGAGGAAGGGGGGCGACGGGCTGAAAGGGCGGGCCGGAAAGAGACGGCTGGACGCGGACGGCCCGTCGGAAAAGCAAGGTTTGGGCGCGGACGTTGCGCTTCAGCGGGAGCCAAGCTCTAGAAGGAGCTGGGAATGAGGACGGCAGCCCCAGGTGATGGGGGATCTCGCGCGGGACTGCGCTGAGAGTTTGTGCGTCCAACTGGCGACCTTCCGCCCGCCTTCGGGGTGAGGGCAGCGGCTAACGGAAAACAGCTACCGGCTTTGTCCGTGAGAGGCCAGGATCCTGGAGAGCGGACGGCGCAGAGCCCCGGGATGGTGCCTCCAAGCTTCTTCCCTCGCGGCGGTGATGGCGCGGGGCCCGGGGTAGAAGGGGGGGACGCCCGGCAGCTGCGAAGCCCCGGGGCGCACTCGCGCGGGCGGCAGAGCACTTTGCTCCGCGGCTGGCAGGACAGGTTTCGGAGGCCAAGTCTCAGGGGAACGCGCCAGAAGGGAGGCAGCCTGGACACCCCCCTAGATCGGAAACTTTCAGCAGATCGAAGGCCTGGGCCAAACGAACTGCCGGAGGACAGGCGGGTCCTTTTCCTTTAAAATTGCATTTGCTGCAGAACTCAAAATCTAGACCGGGTGGGCATGTCGTGATCACCTTGAGCGGGTGATCAGCTTCAAAGCGTGGTCGCCCGCCGAATCCAAAACCGCCTGGGTCCCGACGCCCGCCTGGCTGCGCTGCGCTGGGACCCACAGAGAGGCCCGGCCTAGGGAGCTCCTGGGCCGACTGCGGCCCAGGCTCCCCAGTTCCCCCACTCCGCTGCTTCGTCCCAAACGAACTCCTCAGCCGTCGCCCTCTCGGCCACCGCGGAGACGCGGCGCCTGCTCAGCTTGGGGCTTTGAGCCGCATAACACTCGAGAACGTTTGCGGGTGGGAGAGAGAGGCCTAGTGAGATTCAGTCCTCGCAGACCCCAAGGTCAATGGATGCCAAAGAGAAAGGCCTGACATTGCCGGGAAGGGCAGACCCCCAGGCCAGGGTCAGCGCTGCCGGCGCTGAGGGACTTCTCGTAGCAGGAACCTGGGGGATCTGGGATGACCGAACTTGGATAGTCCACCCTGCCTTTGGGACTGGGGTTGGAGATTCGGTGACAAACACCGCTGCCCCCACCCTGCCAGCCCCCCGTCTCTCCCTGACGCGATGCTGGGTCCTGCTATGTTACTTGTGCTCCTTTCCCCCTGCAGCCATGCGCTCGCCGCTAAGATTTGTGCAAACGCGCGGGGAGTCCTGGGTGACAGCAAGTCGCTCGCCTTGCCTTGGCTTCAGTTTACCCGGCTGTGTAGAGCAGAGAGCGGAGGGGTCCTAGCACATTCTTGGCACAGCCAGTTACAAATAAACATTTGTTGATTACATGGTACCCCTGCCACGTTGGGGCTTAGGAATGAGGGATGGGTTGGAATCCCCGCACCTTGCTATCCTTGTGGCAGTAGGCCACTTAGCTTCTTGGAGACCGAATTTCCTCATCTACAAAATGAGCGGATTCTCAACTCATCCTGTGTGTGGCTGGCATAACAGGCCGGCACAGAGGAGGTGACATAGTCTTGCCCCCCAACCACTAGTGTGTTCCCAGTGCCAGGGGTGATCATGGCAGAGAGAGAAGCAGCTTCTGTGCACCTGGAGGGCTTTGGAGGACACAACCGGGATGGGCTGATGCTGCTGGAGCCACTGTCCTCCCGCTGCGTGTGCTCCAACCCGGACTTCACTTCTCCCACCTGTGCTTCTTGGTCTGTATAGTGAAGGCATAGTCATTCATTTATTTATCCGTCCCTCCATTCATTTCTTCTTTGATGTAAATACTCATTGCCAGGTAGCCTTTCGTGCATTGTGGATTGAGCAATGCACAGGGCAAGCACATGGAACTTTAGGATGGACGCAGGAGACAGCCAACAGGAAGCGCATAAATGCCCAGTGTGCTATCCAGTGGTTCCGAGTAAAGTGATGGGCTGGGGGGCTCTGTGATCAGCGGAGGACACATTGGAGCAGAGCCCAGAAGGAGGAGGCAGAGAGGATGCGTGGGCCATGCCTGCCTCCCTTGCTCCCAGTAAATAATGATAGTGCCCATTTGTTATCCCTTGAATGCCAGGCACCTTGCCTGCTGCTCCACACACCTCATGCCATTTCATTCTCACAACTACTCTGTGCTGTGAGATGGGTATTCTTCCCATTCTATAGAAAAGGAAAGTTGAACTAAAGAATTCAACACCTTGCGTAATGGCACCTGGGGAGTGGCAGAGCCTGGAGTCATCAACTGTCCTTGCTCAACCCTTGGCTTGGGGGTGGGGGATGGGAATGTGAGGGGCTTTATTCTGCCGCCTTGCTCCCCAGACCCCGTGGAGAGGCAGAGTATGCCTGCCTTTCCTCTCAGGCTTTCTAGAAAAATCTTGGCAAAGAAAGGACCTCTCCAGTCCAGGTGAAGACTATGAAAGTGTTACCCAGGGGCCTCTTGCCTGCCACTGCTTGCAACTGGAAACGGAAAACACTTGCCATGGAAAACAGTCTGTCATACCAGCAGCAGGACCTGCCCATGACCCAGGTCTCCAGGTGCCCGCCCAGTTGGGACTTCCTCTTGGGGGATGCGGGGATCTTAGGTCGATGGGCTGGGCAGGAGAGAGCTAGTGCACACAGCCTGGAGCCCTTGAAGCTGCGTGCCACATGCTAACTGCGCTAAGAGCCTTAAGATTGAAAACCTCCTTCCTCTGTGTTGCCCCAGCCATCGCTGGAGAGCAGATGAGACCCAGAGGCAGATATCAGGAGCAAAGGTCAGAGGAGGTTGGGAGAAAACTGGGGTCTGAAAGCCCTAACTTTAGTTCTTCATCCATCTGATCACCCCCAAACCCCAGACCTCCAGGCTCCAGCTGAGTCCTCCTCAGAGAGAGAAGGTGAGATTGACTCCAACAGAGGAAGGAGGGAAAAAGCAGCCTGCTTGGGGCGATGTTTCACAACTTGGGGGTAAGGAGGGGCAGTTCCCACATCTGCACCCCAGTTCCCACATCCCCACCCCAGAGCACTTTGCTGCTCTTCCACCCCTTGCAGCAGCTGTTTTCACTTTCTCTCAGCACCACATCCCTGACTCAGTCGTAGAACCCAAGGATCTGAAAACAACTTTTGGGTTATTATTTAAGCCAACTTGCCATGCATGCCTGAATCATAACAAACTGCTTCCTGGGCTGCACTTGCATGCCTGCAGAGTGGGGAACCCCCTATCCAAGGCAGCCTCTGATAGCTCTGAATGGGAGGAAGTTTTGTTTGTTTTGTTTTGTTTTTAAGAGATGGGGTCTCCCTCTGTGGCCCAGGCTGAAGTGCAGTGGCAGAATCATGGCTCACGGTAACTCAAATTCCTGGGCTCAAGTGATCTTCCTACCTCAGCCTCCCTAGTAGCTGGGACTACAAGCACATGCCACCACATCCAGCGAATTTTTAAACATATTTTGTAGAGACGGGGTCTTGCTGTGTTGGCAAGGGTGACCTCAAAGGATCCTCTTGAGCCCAGGCTCAGTCTCCCAAAGTTCTGGGATTCTATTTGTGCTTTCCTGCACCTGGTTGTGAGGAAGTCCTCTCTGCTACTCCTAGGAGAGCCACATCTCTTAAGGTACCTTTGCTGTGGGGGAGTTTGCCTGTCATCTGGGAACACTGACACCACTTAGGGAGTTAGTCTTGGATCCCCCAGCTACAGCCACATTGAGGCGACTGTCAGGTATGGGAACTTGGGCAAGCCCCAGCTGTCACCTACTCAGCCTTGCCCAGGGTCTCCTGCCACACCCAGACACCTGGCCCGATGTCTGATGACAAGACAACTGAAAGATCCCTTAGAGGTGACCTACTCTACATTGTCCACATGCAGAAGCCAAGTCCCCAACAAGGGGGCGTGATCAGTAGCCTGTCATTTGGCATCACAGCCATCTGCTATCCTGTGATCAGGGGCCTTTGTTCCCCATTGCAGCCCAGAGGATCTTGCCTCACCTCTGCTTAGGGCACCCTGTGGGTGCAACATAATGAGGGTCAGCCTTTCCCCTGCCCTCTCCTCTGTTGGGGATGCTGGGCGCACTAATTTGGAACATAAAACTGATCATCCTGAGAGTCAAGAGATCTCAATTCAAATCGTGCCTATAACCTTGGACTGCAAGTTCCTTGCCCTTCCTGGCTTTAGACCCCAGATGTGCAGTGAGGCTGACAATCAGACGTCCACTGGATTTGCAGTGAAAGACAGGGAGAGTGTGAGATGGGTCCACTGCCTGGGACCCAGCCAGGGGCCTGTCCTCTGTCTGTACCCACCATAGCCTCTGGGCCTTTTGACTCACAGCTGGAGAAAAGCTTGGAGGTGAGGAGATAGGGCCCTGGGTTAGGTCTCCCAGGGAAGGCAAAGGACAGAAGTTGATGACAACAGCCTGCAGAGCCATCTACCCTCTCTGGGTCTGGTGATGCTGGACTCCTCTCAGTCCAGAGATCTGCTGCAAATGTCTCCCATAGAAAGACCTGGGGCAGCGAGGTGGGAAGATTCCAACAGGCTCTGGCTCAGCCCCGTAGGATGCCCAGGGCTGGGCTTCCTGAAGCTAGAGGAATTTCCCAGGCTCAACTGGTGCTACCCGGCCCCAGGTTACTCAGAGCAACAGCTCTGGCATCCATCCTGGGGTCAACCACAACTCTGGCCCCAGGCCGCTGGGCGTGGCCTGCCCCTGTGCCCCAGGCCACCGGGAGGGGGAGGAGAGGCAACAGAGAAGAAGGGAGAAAGGTAGCTTCTTTCCCAGAAGCCTTCCAAAAGGGACATCTCAGAGCCCTTTGGGTTTGGGACAAATCAGGGAGGGCTGGTGGACACTGCCATCTGCTGGTCATTTGTTGTAACAGCAGTGCAGTGTTGAACTTCCTGCCTACTGTGAGGAGGCTCAGGAACCAGTGCTCTGGGCCTCTGCAGGTGAGCAAGCTCGCCTGGGGCTGTAAGGTGTCCTGGGGGACGAGTGGCAAGGACCATACGTTTGCATTGACTCAGGAAAAAGACTACAGTATAGGGTCATGGTAAAGACCTGGCTTCCAATCCACTTTTGCTGTGTTCGAGCTTTGTGACCCTAATTAAATTAATCTCTGTCATCTTCTGTCTCCTTGTCTTTAAACAGGGACAGAGTTGCCTACTTATAACGGGTGTGCCAAAGAGTAGATTAAATCAAGTAGGGAAAGTCCTTACCCCAGTGCTGCCTCAGTAAAAAAAAAAAAAAAAAAAATGGCATTTTGTGCTATCTGGGTAAGTCCCGGTTTAACCAGTTGGAAGGCCGGTTCATCCAGCTTGTCCATTCAGTGGGTGTGGTCACTGTCTTAGCAGCATTTCCCCTCTGTGACTTGCTCACCGTGGATTTCAGTATTCTGAATGTTCTGCAGTTGTGTGTCCAGTAGGTTTTCTTGGAGACCTTTGTGGACACATGAGATTAAAAAAACAAAAACAAAAACAAAACAAACAAACAGAAAACTACTTTTGGAATAAAAAGCTGCTGACTCTTTGTGCCGTAATTTGGAATTCCCAGCCCTCCAGTCTTGCTTAGATAGAGCCCAGGGTTTCTGTTCTAGGCCCACAATGATTAGGGGAACCAAATTATCTGCAGCCTGGGAAGAGAGGAGCTGACAGGAACACAGTTGGAGGAACCAGAAGATGTGTCCACGGTCTAGGACGTGAGAGCTCACCCTGAGGATGAGAATATTGGGAACAAGTGATCCCCTGGTTCCTGAAACAGAGTGTTGGCCAGGAGGATCACAGGGCTGACCGGATCCTGGTGTCTCGGGATTGGCTATCTCAGCTCTTCTGGTCCACATAGCAAAGGTGTCTGTGAGATTTGTCTGCAGGAGGCAGTCTCTGAGGCTGCCCTGCAAAGAAGGGGGCACCTACAAAACTGGGGACCTGGCCCTAGGCTATGACTCCCCCATGTGCCCTCTCACCCTCACTAGGTAGCAGATCCATCCTTAATAATGTGTTAATTTAGGGCAACTAAAACAGAGCCCAGCTAGGTTCTGTCCTCCAAGACTTCATTCCTGGCTTGAATGAGGAGCTAGAGGATGCTAATCAAAATGCTTCTCCTCATTGCTGGGGACACAAATCTGGAAGTTAGCAAAAACATTGGGTTACAGAATCAACATCCAAAAAGTCGTTAGCAAATCACTGCAAAATTAAAAGAATAATGAGATAGCACTTTTTTCCTCTCTAAAGCTAGCAAAACTGAAAAATATAAAACCCATTATTGGCAAAAGAATGGGCAAGTGGGCACACCTACATATACCTTTGCAGGAATGTAAGTTCGTAGAGATTTTTCAAGAACATGGATCATGAAGTACAGGCTATATAAATTTAAAAAAAAAAAAAAAGATTTTTCAAGAACTGTTAGCATCAACATTTTAAAGAAGGAAATGTTTTGATTCAGCACTTTCACTTTTCACTTGGAGAAATTTGGTTTCATTTATAGCTATACTTGCACACGTGAAGATAAACATACAAGGTTTAAAACTGAGGTAATAATGAAAAGTGGAATAGATGATATTTAATCTAGTAAGGACAAAATTATAATACACCCTTACAGTGAATTATGATTCCCCCAGTGTGAGACTGAGTTAGATCCACATGCGTGACTTGGAAAGACGCCATGGTATATTACACTGAAATACACTGAAATACGGGGTGGGCAGAGTAGAGAGGTGGGGCAAAGGGCTGATTCTCAATTGTTCACACCCAAGCCAAAGGCAATCGGATGGACAGATGGATGTGTTTCTGTCTACCTGTCACTGCCCTGCCACCCCAGCCCTCAAACCTCCTTGGGACTCTCTCTTTCTTCTTTCTGCTTTTACTCACATTTCACATCGTAAAACAATAAATCCTCCTTGGAGATCTTCATTATCAGATATCAAAATAAACCAATTTTCATATAGCACTGGAAGGAGGATTGACAGATCATGGGAACAGAACAGAATCCAGAAACAAATAACAATGTTTGAAAATATGTAGAAAAATAGTGACAATTCCAGTGAGGGAAAAGGATGAATTGTTTAATAAAAGTTACCAGCGAATGACGCTAGATGTTCGATTAAGTATTTAGAAGGGGGGATGGACTCTTGTGACATAAACCAAAATGAATTCCTAGTGAATCAAAGATTTTATTGTAGAAAATGAAACTATTATAAGCATATTTGGAGAAAATATGTAAATATTTATACGGTCTGTGTAAGGGATGCTTTTCAAAGTATGAGTTCATTGTAGAAACCAGCAAAAATTATGTCGATGGTTGGAACTTCATAAAAATCTTAAAACATGCTTGTAAGAAAATTCTAAAAACAGAATTGACCTTAACCAAATAATGAAACTTAACGTCATTAATCATGGGGGAAATTGGCATCACGTGCTCTTGAAAGTGATTGATTCCTCAGTGTGGCGCCAAAGGTTCATCTGCATGTAACCGTGAGAAACAATTAGACAAATCCAAACAGAGGCATATTCTGAACCACTGACCTAAACTCTTCAAAGATGTCAATGTCAGGAAAGGTGAAAAAGCCCATTTTAGAATAAAGAAGTCTAAAAGAATGTGATAATTAAATGCAATGCAGGATTTTCAGTTAGAGTCTTCATTGGGGGTGGGATGTAGGGATGGGAAGGTGTGGGTAGCAGTTGTTAGTAAAGACATTGTTTGGACGAATGGAGAAATTGGAACACAGATGGTATATTAGACTGTTGTATCAATGTCAACTTTCCTGAGCATGATCATTGCATCGCGGTTATGGAGGTGATATGGTTAGGCTTTGTGTCCCCACCCAAATCTCATCTTGAATTGTAATTCTCATCATTCCCACATGTCAAGGGAGACACCAGGTGGAGGTAACTGAATCATGAGACAGTTTTTCCCATGCTGCTCTCGTGATAATGAGTGAGTTCTCATGAGATCTGATGTTTTTGTAAGGGACTTTTCCCCCTTCTCTTGGCACTTCTTCCTGCTGCCTTGTGAAAAAGGTTCCTTGCTTCCCTTTCACCTTCTGCCATGATTGTAAGTTCCCTGAGGCCTCCCCAGCCATGCTGAACTGTGAGTCAATTAAACCTGTTTCCTTTATAAATTACTCAGTCTTGGGTACGTCTTTATAGCAGTGTGAAACGGACTAATACAGTAGGAGAATGCTCTCATTTGAAGGAGGTACATGCTGAAGTATTCAGAATGAAGGATCATGATATCTACAACTAACTCTTAAATGTTTCAAGGAAAAAACACAGAAACAGAAAGAGAGAGAGGGTAAAACAAAGGTGGCAGAATGTTCACAGCTGTGCAGGGTATCTGTGGTGTACAGCCCAGCTGCCCTCTGGGGTTGAGGGTGGGGTGCTCAGGGACTAAGTGCTTACTTACTCTGCAGCTGCTGAGAAAGCTGGCAGCCTGCAGCCCTGCTTACGCTCTCTGAAGATAGGGAGGTGTAGCACCCAAGGTCAGGTAGCCTACATCCAGTGACTGGTCAATGTGGAGTGTAAAAGGCCCGCCCCCACCTCCTGCCAATTCAGGACGACTTGGCAGGGCCATGCCAGCTCCAGAGCTCCCCCTGCAAAGGGCTGGGGCCTCTGTCATGATTGCAGATTGCATCCCAAGTCAGCACTCTCTGCCCAAGTAATGCCTAAAAAATTTCCTGCCCATCACCAGTCTCCATCTGAGCCAGAATCCCACCTGTGAGACTAGGGAAAGGGGTCGCAGATGTGGTTATTAACCCTTCAACATTTCTGCGCCTTTGAAACATTCTCAAAATAATAACTTAGGGGAAAATTAGTTAAAAGACAAATGGGACACCATTTATCACAAAGGGTTAGTATCTTTAATATGTAAAGCATTCTTACAAATCTACAAGAAAAAGACAAATGGAGTGAGTTTTTTCTCATGTGCAAAGGAAACACACAGGACAGTCACAAAGAAACAGGAGACTAATAAATAGGTGAAAGATGCTCAACCTCACCCATAATCATATGAATGTACTTAAACAAGAAAGAGCATTTTCACTTCTCACACATGAGAGGATGTAAGAAAATGAATCGGGGCTGGCGCGGGTGGGGGAAGATGTGCCTGATTCAGCTTTCCTGAGCACAGTTTAGTAGAGTGCAGATGTAAACCCATCTAATGCATCAAGTCTCTGTGCTTCCAAGTTCTGGGGCTTTCTACAGTATCTAAACAAAATAGCTGGATTTGCTGTGCCTCAGGCAAAGATTCCTGAGGATCCCGGAGCCTCGCTTGCATAGTCAGTCCAAGCATTTGCTGTGCCTCAGGCAGAGATTCCTGAGGATCCCGGAGCCTCGCTTGCATAGTCAGTCCAAGCTTCCTGACTCCTGTGGACTAGGCACTTCCAGGACTGTGGTGCACTGAGTACTAGATACCATTTCCCCGAGATCAGGCCCTGAAGGTTTGAGGTGGGTGTTTGGACGAACGGAGGCAGGATGGTGCACTTCCGGGTTCTTCACCACCAACTCTTCCCGTGTGTGCGAGAATGCAGCTGACGCCCGGGAAGGTGCAGATTGATCAGGCATGCACCAGGTGATGTCAATCCGAGGAGACCAAGATTTGCCTGGTGGCACCTGCG